>NC_057849.1:65305933-65608963 GCF_015237465.2 Chelonia mydas
AATGTTCTTTTTTTCCCCCCCTTGTTTTTAGTGATTTCACCTTTGTTTGGAGTTTAGATATTATACTCGTACACCATTTGGATCAATTTATTCAGCAATGGGCTATTGGAAATGTGCTTTGTACTGTTAGGGATGGGAAATTGTTTTTTAATTTGTATTTTTTTGTCTTGTTTTTAATGTGTTTTATGTACTGATTTTATTAAAAGTGTTTTAAAAGTCAAAGTCCCTCTCTATCCCTCGCACTGGCAGCCATGTGCAGGTTACTCTAATCACACAATCTCATTTTCCAACTCTGCTCTACAGATGGTAGGGCAGTGGATGGTATCAAAATAGATCATTTCATCATATAATGATACCCCAGTGATATGACAAGAAGTTATGCATTAATTACATTTCTGGCGGGATGGGTGATTTAACTGACTAAGAGCTGTGCACAATTTCAATGCATATTTTATACTGCAAGGGGGAAAAAAGGATCAAGAAAACAACAGTAGGCCTGTCAGATAAATAGACAAGTGTTTATAGGCAGGTCAAATACAGTGTCCCTATACATCGAGAAAAAAAGACCCTCAGTATTAAGAACTATTCATTTTATTTGTATTTATAAAATATAATGTACAGCTAATAAATCATTTAGGAAAAATCATGCTATAAACAAAGTGAGCGTACAGCTGTATCATCAGGGACATCTGCCATGGAAACAGATGTGCACCACTCACCCACTCAAGCAACTTTGTTTTCTTTTCTGATTAAAGAATGGAGCTGATTGAGTTTGCAGGTTGACAACTGCTATCACGACAAGGTCATTAGTGTTGAGTGAAGAGTTTGAAGTATGTTCTTTCACTTTTCCTCATATTTTTACATAAAGCGAAGGGAGTATGCAGTATACTGAGATTTTTAACCATTGTACTATAAAGAATTTAAACCCTATCACACACTTTTAAGCCCACTGTAGTAATTAAGGTTCTTTTAAACTTAAAAACACATTGCTTTGTTTTCTCTCAGGTCTCTTAGGATTTTTTTTTTAAGCTTTTACGGTTGAGAGGTGCATTCATCTGATTATGCTAAGGTAGTACATACTAGCACACTTGTTTTATAACTATTTTTCCACAACAGGTAGTGCCAAGGTTCCAATTAAAGCTTGTCTCAAAACTCGCCTGGTACCACAGGAAGACTTACATTAGTACTTCAGATTTACCAGGATAATCAAAAAACTAAATCTGAGTGACAGCAGGAATGTATCACTAGTGTGGCTTGGTTAAAAAGAAGGAAGATAGGTAATAGTGTGAGGAAAGTGATAGCCAAGAATGAAACGCTGGATGAAATCTCAAGAGTCCTAGAGGGCTAATATTTTTACATTTCTGACTCGGAAGAGGTTAGGTTTCATTTGGTTTATTGAAAAAGCTTTGTCAGGAATGGGAGAAGTTTCCTTTGGATGTCTAAGGAAGGCCACAAAAATAAAACTTCCAAATGAAGGTGATCATTAAGTAAGTGTATTTCATAATTTGTTAAAAGTGCCCTGTGGATCACAGACTATTTGAGTGAATTACTGCTCCTGGGGTAATCTCATAGATGTAATTAAAGACAAAATACAGCACCAATATCAGATCACTGAAATATAATAACTACAATAAATCCCTCGAATAATCCCACCAGAGTTACACTAGGACTTCAGAGGCTTTTTAAAATATGTACGGAAGTAAAATATGGATGGGACCTTTATGAATGATACTTCCTGAAAACACAAAGTGCCTTATTCTATCTCACTTACACTTTTCACCTGTACATTGAGACAACTACATTTAAATCTGTTGGCCAGATCCTGCTCCCTGGTTCCAGCCTCCATGCCACCAAGAGGACAGAGAGCTGCCCTAATAAGCATAGGGGGCATTCTGCTCCCTCCCTTCACAGGGGTATTCCTGGGCAGGCCAGAAGTGTGGCCGGGGAATGAGAGGGTATGAGCAGAGAGCAGTGTGCTCTGGCAAATGCCAAGTAGCAGAGTGACCCATAAGAGTCTGTTCTAGATAGTCTAATTTGGAGTAAACCTTAGCTGAATTATCCTAAGAAGAATTGGATCAGGGTCCAGCACATAGTGCAACCTGGACAGTTCCAGGGATCTGGCTTAATGGATTTCTCTTTTATAGTATCATGGCCAGGTTTTCAAGAGTTCAGTTCCCATTTAGAGAACAATAAGTGCTGCTAGATGCTGGGCACTTTTAAGGAACTGACACCAATTGGGAGTGCTAATCATTTTTGAAAATCTCTTCCATACATTCTCCAAACCCTGTCTCCTTGATGTCTGGCTCTTCACTTCCCCATACATTATGCACCTTTAGGAGCAGTGAAGAACTATCAAAGATGTAGCCCTAGTGAATAGAAAATATATTTTGTAAGCAACTGCTTGGCTTCATCAATTATTTAATTAGGAAAGTTTCTTTAAAATGTAAGAAACCCTAAGGGATAGTATGGCCGCTGGGCCAAATGGCCCTCAAGAGCTCTTTTGTTTGTCTTTTTTTTTTCTTTCCTGTTTCCCTGACATAACTTTTTATTCTCATGTTTACTTAGCTCTCAATTTGCCTCATAACTTGTGTCCTTGTTAGTTATCTCTCTAATTAAATTATCCACAAATTGTTATGATCTCTTTGAAAAATATATTCTTTTAATGTCATCTCCCTTTTACTTCTTAATTTCCTATATTTGATTTTTTTTAAATTGCTCTTTGAATGTTTTATGCACATTTCAGATTGTGAAAGAATGTTCATGGGTCGTTTTCAGTGAGCCACTTAAAAGCTACCGTGTTCTGGTAACACCTTTTGGAATGAGCCATGGAGCACTGATCGCCTTCCACAACAGGCAGATACAAAATACTCTGCCTCAGCCAATGAAGCTATCCCATTGATCTGTGTGGATACCAGGTTCCTTCCTCTCAGAACCCTTCTCCCTGACAAAACGGCTCCAGAACCTCGCTGTCAGGAACTCTCCCTTGCGAGAGCTGCTATGGGAAACCCCTCTTAAAGGGGTGATCACCACCATGGAGGGGTCTTTGCGAGAAAGGTAACAGAATCCTAGCTAAGCTCCATGGGGCCCAGGTGCATTCTGCCACACAAATCCTAACTCTGCAGACGGCCTCCATTGAGTTGCAGTACCATAAGATGGTGCCTTCTGTGTGGGAGGGATGTTGCTTGTGAATTTTGGGGGCACAGTCTGACCCTGAATGAAAACCCTGATGTTTGGATTCCCTGCTGCAGACCACTCTTCAGCTCCCCCATCTCAATTCTTTGTAGTTTATCATTATCCTTATTTATAGTTTCAGCCCAGGAGTCAGTGCTCAGACCCAAAGCAATATGAATTCATTTTTAAAGGTGAGATTTGCAAAAAAATATTGTTTTAATAAAGTGCAGATTAACCCTTTCCCTTCATCTAGTAATTGTGTCAATTCCCTCTTACTCATTTGAAGGCTGCTACATTTATGAAAAATGAAATGTTAATGGATGACAGTGAAAGCAAGAAGTTGATCCACAGGGAGAACATCTTTTGGCAGAAGTGTCTACAAAAGTTAACTAAGGGAAAGGAGGGAGGGAAACAATGAACAGTGATTCAATCCTTCAGAACAGTCTGGGAGAAAGAAAGCTTAGGTGTTTTAGGGAGAGGCCTGAAGACAAATTTAGCATTTTGGGGCAGGAACCATCTTTTTTGTTATGTGTTTATAGCCAGTGGGATGCTGATCTATGGCTGCCCTGGTGCACCACTGCAATACTAATGCTACTAATAAATAATCTATAGCCTTCAACATAAACATTTTTATTTTAGTTTCTGAAATTCAATTTGTTCAGTCGAGTCACAAATCCCTTATTGTATGATGCAATGCTGTCTACAAAACACTCTCTAGAATTGGTAAAAGGCACAGAGGTCACTCACTTATTATGGTATATTGAAAATTGTGAAATTTACAAGCTATCATTTTAAATGTAAGGGATTTCCTGGTCCTAGCTTGCAGGCTTGCTGTTTTGTAGGAAAGCATGCCATTTGCGTCTTTTTCTGCAAAGAACCAGTCTGGAGCAAGGTGAGCTGAGTTGTGCATCTCTGCCTTTGGGATCAGTTTGTTCTGTCTTTGTCTCTTGTGTGTTAGCATTCTGGATTCTAAGAAGTAAAGTAGTGTTATGTTGCAATCTTCCAGAAAGAATATTTTACATTTTTACAGGTTTCAGAGTAGCAGCCGTGTTAGTCTGTATTCGCAAAAAGAAAAGGAGTACTTGTGGCACCTTAGAGACTAACCAATTTATTTGAGCATAAGCTTTCGTGAGCTACAGCTCACTTCATCGGATGCATCATCTTATGCATCAGCTTATGCTCAAATAAATTGGTTAGTCTCTAAGGTGCCACAAGTACTCCTTTTCTTTTTACATTTTTACGTAACTTGCCTGTGTGTATGATGTGAACATATCACTTATCAGAGTCCAGTATTTTATATTAAATTGTGTCAGTTTACACAGACAATTATTTCAGAGCCAGAACTTCCTGAATTGTTATTGTTGGGGGATGGTTTTTTTTAAGCAAGCGGGACAAAAAAAAGTTCAGTTACTTTTTTCTTTGATAAATGTCTGTTCTTTAGCCTTTTTACAAGCATTCCCTTTTAATGTATTTTGGAGAAGAATGCAGGTTCTTTTTTCTTTGTATATTTGTACTGTATATCCAAGTCTAAGAAAAAGAAAAGGTTATTTGCTAAAAATGAACTTCTCAGAGATCGGTTTGCATGCTCATTTCAGCTGGAATTCTTTGTCCAGAAACTTACAGCAATTTGTGTCTCTAAATATGAACACATGCCTTTTTAAATGTTTGGCTGGGAGCAGACATTTCATCATTTGGGAGCATTGTGACATTATGCTGTGTGACACAATGTAATGACCTTATCATTTGACATGATGAATTGCTCACTCCCTCTTGAAAATGTAAATAGATATGCCTTTAGTTTGTGCAGATTAGAAGCAAACTATTTGCTCTATACAGAAGTATTATACTGTTTAGTACTAAGAAAATGTATTGTTTAAACAGTTCTATCCTTTTTTCCAGGACTTGTTTATAAGCTCTCATAGTACCTTTAGAGTTAAAACATTGTGAACATGCACACAGCTCAAAGCAAGTTTACCCTCAGTCATAAGTCTATTGGATCTTTGCTTCCAGGCACTATTTCTGACAGTCAATTCCATTAAAGAGCATCATAAATAACAGAAGTATGTAAAGCTCCTCACTTTAGCATACAAATTCCTTGAAATAGCATTCACAAAGGTTTGTTTTTTAAAATGTATATTTGCTATAATTATTTTTATCAACCTTCGGGGCTGGCCATACAATTTTAATCAGTTATCTTCATGCAACCAAATTTGTTGTGAATGTGGACTGAGAACTCGACCTCAAACAGGAAGGAAATGCCTGATTCAAAGCCCTCGAAGGCAATGGGAATCTTTTCATTTACTTCAGTTGCCTTTGGATAAGGCCTTGAGTTTTCTCATTGAAAGATATGCTGCCAATACATCTATGCTGCCAGTGAAACAGCTTTTGCATAATATATAGGAATTGGGTATTATCCCTTTAAATAGTTTGTGAAATGTCTAGTGTTTTGTATTGTAAAAATCAGCCAGATCAACAGTGTATGTATGTAACTAGGCCTTGTATGTTGTGTATGTTGTGTAAACATGGCTATTTGGACCCCAATGTGCCCCTGTGGTTCATTCATACAATTCTCGTTGTGCAAAGAGCAAAAGACACAACACTTTGTGTGAGTAGTGGACTAACTTTGAGTCTTTCCTTTTCTTTTCTTTTTTTTAACTCAAGAAAAGTGTGCACTGTCTTTTTGAATCCTTACTAACATCCATTAGCCACACCAGGGGTCATAATGCAGTCTTCCTACTCTTCCATTTTGCTAGAATATTGATCAGTATTGATTCCAAATGTGTGCTCTGGGAGAGAATTATTGTAGTTATTACAATATGCAATTGTTCATGGCAAACTGCCACATGATAAAGAAAATGAAGAGCTACAATTTATTTTTAATAATGTGGAGATGGAAAATTATGGGGAAACAATAGTCTCTCCATAATTAAGGTTGATACTTATTTTTCACTATAAACCCAATTTTGGCCCTTGTCAAAATCCTCAAGAAAAGGTCATTCCACTATAAATTTTGTATCAGTGCTCTTTGGCCAGAAGGGTTTATTTCCCTTCCTCAAATCTGAGATGATTCGGAACAGTTTTTGAAATATGACACTCTAGGGAATTAGCAGATTTACACCGGGTTTGAGAATTCTTCTAACACTTTTTTTGTCACAATTTATCTGGAAAAAAAATTGCTTGTGCTAGAAACCTCAGAAACATTTTCTATATATCTAATATATTCTCTTCAACCATCAATTTTACGGTTATAATAAAACTATTTGTTCTTAGTAAAAGATGTAATGTAGGGGTCTAAACATGGGACAAGGAGCTGGGAAGTCCTGCGGTGAAATCCTGGGCATACTGGAATTTTGTCATTGACTTCAAGAGGCAAGGATTTGCCCCTCTTCCGACTCCCCCAGATTTTAATCTGAGCTATGATACTGAGTCTATCTTTGGCCAAATACTTAGGGCTATATCCACAAACAGATTTAGACACCTAACTGCCACTTCACGCACATCAGGAAGGACTTCACAACTAAGGATCAGAGGCCACAATTCTCTCCTCAGGATTTTCACAGGTTGCTCCCTGCTCAGCTTGCTGGCTTTTGTAAATCCTATTCTTTGGCAACTATCTCTCCCCATGTATTGTATAGGGAGCCTCGGTGCCTATCTCAGAGTGAGGATTCCACTGGGCTGCTGGGCACATAACATTGGCACTGCAACGCTTACCCTACATACCAGTTGTGGATCTAGGCCCAGATTTTTAAAGGTATTATGCAGTTGCTGCACTCAGTGTTGCAACACTTTATTTAGGAGCCTAAATCTCATTTTCCAAAGAGAGTTAGGTGCTTGGAGACAAAATTGCATTGACAGTTGATGGCATTTAGGATACTAAGTGCCTAAATGTCTTTGGAAAATCGGATTTAGACACTAAAATCAGTTAGGTGTGGCAACGCTAAGTATAGGAATGCCTAAATACCTTAAACAATCTGGGTGCTAGCCCTCAACCCTCAGCTTCTATTTGCCTTTTTTAAATATAAGAATAATGATTCCAACCTCATGGGGGTGTCAGTGAAATCTGCATGGAAGCTACCTTGAAGATCAAGCACCTGATCCTGCAAACTGCAAAGCACCTTTGTTAGGTACTCAGCACACTCCTCTCCAGTGGGGGCTGACCTATGAATTCCCAACAGCATTAGAGAGATGCTAAGTGTTATGTATAACCCATGATGTTTATTGCTCATGGTTCTGCCAACATCTAGGTCCTTAGAGATCGTTTTCCTCTTAATATATACCCCTTTTTCCCCACAAGGGAACAAAGTTTAGTTTTCTAGATACCAGGATTGTTTTGTTTGTCCTTTTAAAAAGATTGGTACCACATTTCTTTTTTTTCCCCTTCAAATTCTCTAGTATCTGCCCTAATGCCCATGACTTTCAGAATAATTATTAACAGTGGTTCAGCTAGCTAATTGGCTTATTCCCTGTGGAATGCCTGTGGAAGGCAAAAAGATTCAAATGTTGGTTACCTAGAAACAAGAAAAAAGAAATTAATGTAAGATTTACCATGCTTTCCCCGTTTGCTGAAGATAGAATTTTCATGGGCTTTAGGAAAAAGGCAATATTCTCCACTCTTGCTTTTTAATTTATGATCAACTTTTTGCATATTTCTGCTGTACTCTTATAGTTCTGATGAGCATAAACATACATTTTCTTGATGAAAATCATTTTCTTTTCATGAGTACACTTGCTGGCTCCTCATTACTTAAACTGCTTCAAAGGAATCTCCTGGGAGTGGCTTAGTCTATTCCCTTAAGGTCAAGAGCCTCACAAGTGGATGTAAGTAATTGAGTTATAGGGCAAAGATGAGTGAAGCCTTTAAGAATTTAGCAAGAAAAATCCTCTTGATAAAGAAATGCATCTAATTTACAGTGTGTTATTTTAGTGCATAAATTGTCTAATTATATTGTATCTCACAGGCAGATTTCCTATTAATTAATAAAAAAATTGGGGCCAATGCTGCACTGGCTTGAGCAGTGCTTATGAGTGAGTGGAGGAAATGAGCTGTAGAGCGGCTGTTTAAGTAAACTCATTGTGTGCTGAAATACATTTTGACTCCTGCACAGTCTTGAAGAATGAGCTGGATTTTGCATATAGGCACAAGCCTGTACTTGGGGCAGGACAGAGCTGAACTACTCCAGGGCAGCACTAGAATATTCTGTCTCAGAGAAGAGAATGTCTCATGGAGCTCCCTGTGCATGATCGGGGTTGGAGGTGGGGGGGGCAGTTCCCACTGGTACACCATGTTCTCCACCATGCCGTGCTCCTCACCCCTCCTTTCCCCCTTGGAGGCACAATAAAGCCCTGGGAGAGTAGTTAGGGAGCTGCAGTTCTGCTGAGCCCTTACAAAGGCCATACAACATGAGAAGAAGGTTCCTCTTTACTCCCTCCCCTTCCAGGGTACGTCCGTCCAAAGGCAAGGCAAATGCTAGCCCACGTGCTCACACTCCCCTTACTTGCTGCATTGCTACAATGAATCTAGCTTTAAAAGAGGATCTTTTTGGAGAGAAGAACAGGTTTGCCTTGGTGAGAATGAACTTAAACCAGATCCTGATCTTCACACATGAGCAACAGCCATATGTTTTTTTTTTTTGAAAAAGAGAGCATGCTGAGGAATAAAACACCCAACTCTAGAACAGGAGCAAGCCTTCTATTCAGCTTTTTCTAAATCAGGTATAGTAGGGACCCTATTGTTCAAACACTCCAAACAGACAGGATACCACAAACATATCCTCCTTATGGCCATCACTACTGTCCTCTCTCTCCTCACTATTGGAACTGCTCTGAGGATGATGTGGTGTTCCATTTTGGTAACACAATCCTTTAACCAACATGGAGTGTACTAGACATCCTCTCCAATACACAGGAAGCCTGCTCAGCCAGAATTAATGGACTAGTAGCTGGCCACAATTTGTAGCTGATACGGTTGCCACATTTTAGGAAAGGGAGTAAGTACCTTCCTCTCACTTAAAACTCACCCACATACCTGTCACATGGCCAGATACTCACCAGATGTGGATGTTTGTTGCATCTAGGATATGGACAAAGATAGTAATTACTATAATTGGGCTCAGCTCTGCTGTCTTCACTCAGTTACAATTCTTATTGAAATCAATGGAAGTTTTACCTGAGTGAGAACTTGAGGATTTGACCCTTGAGTGGGGTTTTGCTTGCTCACAAAAAAACACCAAAAACCTGATGCCAACCCCTTAAATGTGAAATTACCAAAGTGAACTAAGAAACATACACCTAAACACACACACACACACACACACACACACATTCATTTTTAAGAAGATTTCCTTTTTAACTTGTTGGTTTAGTAAATTATGAGTACTCCACAAAGACAAATCTGTTTTGCTTTCCTTAAAATATTAAACAAGGACTTAAAAATTCCATTGTGATGAATGAAATACATAAGGATCCAAGTCACAACAGAATTTCAGCAGATTGTCTCAAGTGCAGAATGAGTAATTGTTTGTAATTATAGGTATAATTTGTGTGCAACTACCAAATTTTATGGTAGGGATTGTTTAGGGTGGAAACATATATTTCTAAAAAAGTATATAAGAGATTGGTGAAAGGCTGACCAATTAAGAAATGTATTATTATTTATTATTAGTCTACTTTTGCTTAGCACCTTAAAGTGTATTCAGAAAGTTATTGCACAAAGAGGAGACAGGTACACTGTCCTCAAGGACTTTATAATCTACTCATTGATTCTACAATTTTTACTCATACTAAGTAGCCCCACTGATTTCAGTGACCATTATTGAGCATCAAGGGTGTCACAACTGGGCTCTAAATGGACTAAGAAAATTATACAACAAAATGTCTTTTGTTTTTCTGATTTTTGCAGAATTTGCTAGATTTTCACATTCCATTTAACATTAGGATTTTTGCTAGTGAAAAAGAGGTTTTGATGCTTGCTGTCTTGTGAGTATCTGCTAGAACAAAAGGCAGATGCTTAAATGCATGAGCAATTCTATTCGTGGGTGTGGTCCTATTGACTTTGTGAATTAAGTTACTCGTATTCATAAGACTTTGCAGGATCAAGTCCTAAGTGGGATATTTCCTGGGCATGAACAAAAGTTTTAGATGTAGGGATGAAAAGGAAAGGAGAGACTATGGAGATGTGGTAAAGGAAGATATGACAGATATAGCAGCTCTTGGTACATGAGGAGCAAAGAAGAAAGAGAAGTTAAGGATTGCAGAATTGATGGCTGGCGACAAGGAAGGATTTAGGAGTTTCTACCATGATACAGAAGGAAGTGTGCAAAAATCCAGGAGGAGAGGGAGGATGAGGGATTCTAATTTAAATAAGAGTTTACTGCCTCTTTCTCTTGCTTTGCTTAGCCAACAGATGGATGGGTAGAGGAATGGATAGATAGCATCATTCTTTTGGCCGTTCACCTGGCCTTGGTTTCCTACAGTTCTTTGTACTTTATTCATAGATTTTAAGGCCAGAAGGGGCCATTAGATCTTCTAGTTTGATCACTGTCTAACACTATAGAATTTCACCTAGTTATCCCTGTATTGAGTCCAATGATTTGTGCTTGACTAATATATTATAGTTTCTTTTTATAAACCTGAGCTGTAGCTCACGAAAGCTTATGCTCAAATAAATTTGTTAGTCTCTAAGGTGCCACAAGTCCTCCTTTTCCTTTGGAATCCTATGAGAGAGAGCCAGACTCATTAAAGAGTCTTCTAAAATCATGGGAGAATTAGAGCCACCAGGCTCTGACACTACTGTAATTTCCTGTCCTCTGTCTTGACTGACTCCAACCTTATTTCCCTCAAGTCTATGCAAAGCATCACAACAAATTCCACAACTACCATTCTTAGCATGTTGTCTATCTTCTACAAATCCCTACAACCAGCTCTGCATCTTGCTCCTTATCCAACTCCTCAGCAAACTCATTTTCAAAGTTTTGCACCAAAGTTTTTGTCTGCCTTTGCCCACATACCAGCGTTAGTCACTCTACCCCTTCATTTCCCTCCATACTCTTTTAACTTCATTTTCCCATAAACACCTACATGTTATTTTATATGCTACTATTCCCGACACCAGGAATGTCCTCCCTTATTAGGATATCTCCTTCTCCTTCTTCAAATCCCACTTTCCTGGCAGTCTTTCCAGCTGGGAGGGTGAGATTATCACAAAACATGCAGTTTTATGGATATTTAAAGCAATATATTTCATTTGCTTGTTTTGGTTGTGGCAAAGAAATCTCACAGCATCTGAGAAAAATTCATGTAGCTCTGGTACCAGCCACTTGCACTTATCGTTTCATTGCCATTGTTCTGTCAAAATCTATTTTGCCGTATTGATATCGGTACCCAGATTAGAGCTGAGAAAGAATGGTTTTCCCATCCTCTGAAAATTTTCAATATTTCAAACACTTTTCCCATCCCGAATTAGGACAAAAGTTGAAAGTTCAGGTTTTTTTGTGAGCTGAAAATCTGAAAAAGAAAAATCAGTTTGAGTCAATCAAAATGTTTCATTTTGATATTGACCATTTTTTATTTTTACTTTCTAAACTATAATTAGCCTCAATTTCAAAATAAAGTTATTTCAAACCTGAAAACTGGGATTTTTCATTTTGAGAAAGTCAAAATGAAACCTTTCGATAATTTAAAAACTTTTTTTTTAATTGAGACATATGTCAACCCTTTACCACTAAAAGTTTCAGTTTTGATGACTTTCCAGTGAAAACATTGATGAGGACACAGCAGCAAAATGAGGACAGACACATGAATGGAATTAAGTGGAGGACTGAAACTTTTATTAAACTTTAACACGGGGAGGAGTGCTACCCACCCATCACACACACTCTCCTATACCAGACATTTAATTGGTTCCAGTGTGAAGGGTACAGGGCTCCTTATCATATAACCTGTAATGGGGGGCAGGTTCTCTGAGTCCCTCACACAAGGGGGAGAGAGGGTGCAACATGGTGGGATTCTCAGTCCACAAGGGCCACAAGGCCTCACTCTATGATCCCAAGGCCCCATCACCAAAATCCCAGGTCTTTTTACCTCTGGAAACTGTTCATTTTTTTCTCTTCACTGCACTGGAATCTGACCAGAGGGGACACCAGCAACTATCTCGGTCACTCCCCACCCAACCACACTGCCCGATTTCACAACACCTGCCCAATCCATGTCTTCACATCCATCTGTCAGCAGCTCCATCTCCAGGAATATCTTGATGATCCCTTATTTACTTTCTTACTAGACTTGCCCACATAGGCTGGGTATGCTGTCACTGAGTGCAGAGGTGGCATGAGCTGATCCCACTGCATCCCTCTTCTGGATGTGAACAGCATTGGCCTTGCAGTGCAGCTGAGATCCTACTGCAATCTTGGCTGCCTTCTTGTAGCCTCAATGCACTACAGAGTGCCTGCAAATCCAGATATTGCATATAGTCTATGTAGTTTCTGAAACAAATACATGCTGTTCCCTGCCATCTTTCCCTTGGTGTGGATATATGTCCTGTAACACTTTGATTTTCAGCGCCCTATTGCCTGAACCTACCGTTGACCGAAACCCCTGTAGTCGCTGACATTGCTGCCCTGATCCTGCAATAATGAGTACCAATTTTTTTGCGGGGGTGGGAAAGACCACAGCAGTGCAAGGTTATTGTCAATACTGCACCGAATTGGTACCTTGTCAGGCAGCTGCCATACTCATGAATGAACTGAGGTTCCAGCTGAGGCCCTGCATATTCAGCAAGGCTCTTATTGCCTTTACGTGGCACATGCGACCATCTCCAGAGTCCTTCAACACCACATAAGCCCACTTTCCTATCTTATCTGTTTTCAAGTATCTTAAGGACAATGGACACCGCTCCTGCAGATAGTTGTATATCTGTTCAATTTAACACACACTGGGACCTGTCCTCATTTGCCAGAGGTACCAGCTTGCTCACGCTAAAAGTTCCAAATAAGGCAACAACCAATGCTGCCTTAAATAAAATGGCCTCCCTCCCATAGCTGCAGACCCGTTTCAGAGCCTCTAGTAATCCTGTCAGGGTTTCCAGTGTTGTGGGTAATCTGTCATCCCTCCAGCACCTGCCCCTCCTGGATGACCCTTGTAAGAGTTTCTGTACTATGAAATGCCTGCATAAGTCTGGGAAACCCACCAATCTACTCCAGTAGGACAGGTCTGCTAGCCAGCCTGAGACAGAGGAGGGAGCCAAATCATTATCAAAGACTCCATATATCGCACCACCTGGTGTGCAGTTATGGACCACTCATGGTGAAGCTCTTCTTATGCCCTCAATTCCCTGAACTCTGAAAGGCTGGTCTTATAGGCCCTCAAAGTCCAAGGAGCAACAGACTCCTCTACCAGTCCCACAGCCAAGGTTTCAGAGTTGTTCGGGCATAGCCCAGAGTTCCTTACTGGCCAGCAGGGTGAGGTCCTGGAATCCGTTATCTTGAAATCAAGATAGAGCAGTGGCAATAGCATTATCCATTCCCTGGACATGAACTGCATGAAAAAGGATGTTAAACCACAGGCAGGGTAAAATGAATGTCCTCACCAGCCTCATTACCCAAGGAGGCTTAGCTGACTGTCTATTCAGAATGTGGACCACATCCAGATTGGTTGTCACACTAGAAATGGACTTTTTTGTTCTGAAAATTTGATCCCCAAATATTGACTGTCACCAGTATAGGAAAAAACTCAAGGAAGGTGAAGTCCCCTGTAATACCCTAAGCCACCCAGCCTTCTGGCCACCTCTGTTCACAACACACTCCTTGAAAGAAAACCACAAAACCCATGCCTCCCAAGGAGTCAGACTGTACTTGTAGCTCAGTTTTGAGCCACTGGTCCGAATACCACATTGAAACTCTACTAAACTCTTAGGAACCTTCCCCACACTTTTAAGTCTTCTTTCATTCCCCTTGTCATTCTGATAAAGTGGTAGGGCTTTTGTGCTCCAGAAGAGGTTGATGCCAGACAGGCAGAAGATGCCCGATCAGGAGTCACTACCAGGCATGCAAAGTTTAGGTGACCCATGACTACCTGTAGTTCGCTTAGAGTAATTTTCTTCGTCCTTTTGAGAGCCCATATCAGTGCCCTGCTAGATTCCAGCTCCCCTGTAGGTAACCTAGAAACACTCCGAACTCTGTCGAACTCCGTTTGATGCCCAGCTATGTTAAAATTTGGGTAGGGCTTCTGCCTTTTTTTGTTTTGATTTTTTGCTGGGAAGGGGGACCCAGGGGTGGTCAGCTAGGCTCTGAACTGCCTGAAGCATGTACTCACAGTTGCGTTTACCTGACCTTCCTGCAGATATGAAGTTGTCAAGATAGTGCACTTCATGAGGCAGACCAGTCTCACATACAATTACCCACTCCAACATGGAGCTGAATCGTTCATAAGTAGCACATGACACTGAGCATGGACAGGGCTGTATCAAAATAGTACTGACCTTCAAACTGAAACACAAGCAGGTTAAAATCCTTGTGATGCAATGGAAGCAGTTGGAATACAGATTTGATGTCACATTTTGCCAACAAAGCCCCGGGGCCACACTCCCTAATCCTGGCTACCACAGTGTTAAATGATGACTAACTCCCTGAACATAGCTGGGGTCAACACGATCATTTACCAATGAGCTCCAGACATAGGAGAGGTGATGGATCAGCCAGTTTTCCCTCTTTGCCTTCTTTGGTACCACACCCAGGAGAGAGATGCACAATTCTGGCATTGGAATACATTGAAAGGGGCCTGGCACTCTCCCTGCTGCCACCTCTGTGGTGATCTTGGCCCCTACTATATATTTAAAGCCTTCAATGGATTTCAAGTTCTCTGCCCAGGAGTGGCACATAAGGAATTTTAAAACCAGCTGAAAATCCACTCCATAAATAAATAAATAAAATATACACTCCATAAATAAATAAGCAGCATCTGTTTTCCCAGGGTAGTCCAACAACAAGTTCCATAATATCTGTATCTTGGAGAAGGAGCCTTTTCCACGGTTACTGCCTCCCCCGTAATATCTCTTGAAGCACTGGGACCTTGACAACCCCCTTTCCTACTGCCCTGTTGGAACTGCCCTTTTATCCCACAATAAGAGAACAAGTTATGCTGACCCTCTACCTCCGAAAGCAGTGTTTGTACTTGCATTGGGAATGAAAACATTTCCCATTGTTAAATGCAAAGCACGCATTGGCGTCTATATGTGGATTTTGAAGCTGAGGTTTTGGCACTGGCAATACACAGTCTATGAATGCCAGCTGGGCAGGGTAATAAGGAGTCACATATTCCAGCCAAAGTTCCTGGTATATTTTACAGGAGGAGGAATCAGCCTCTTCTCCCGTCTTCTGCCTATATTCTCTGTCATACTTTAACGATGCCACCCCCCATATGTAGCATTAGCCTTTGCTCTTAAGTCCTCATACTTAAACAAAGAAATACACTGCTTGGGATTCCTCACACAAATTATACTTGCATAAATATGAAAGACTGCAGACCTCTCCTCAAGAGTTTGAGGCACCTGAGGTCTGCAGGGTTTGTCCTCCTCATTTTTGTACTTTTGCGCCCTTCCTCTGTCTGTTCTTCCCTGAACAGCAAGGTAAATAAATTCACAAGTTCTCCTTTCCAATATTTTCCTCAACACTTTAGACAAATGATTCCTGAGTAGGCAACCAGATCCTGCCTGAGGTCTAGGGACACCAGCTGTTGTGTCTCCTGCCTGTGTTTCATTAGGAATGATGCCACCTGGCATCGGGGTGGGGGAAGTCCCTCCCTAATTGCTCCATATTGCTCTGTGGGATATAAGTCCTACCCCAAATGTGTGACAGCGTTTTCCCCTCATCTGAGAGGGGGCCATTCTTTTCAGGCAGGCTTCCCAACCCATAGGACATCAATGCCAACAGTTTTGCCAGGTCAGCCCATACCCCTTGAGAGGGGAGGTCTGAGGCCACCAGCCTTGCCTCTGAGCACTGAGATTGGCAATTAGTTCAGAATCTAAGGGCTGTTGGTGAACCCCATTACTGCATTCTGAGGATGCCTGCTGGACTTTTGGCAGGGTATGGGAGAGAGGTGCAGGCCCAGGGGCACTCAATGACTCCTCATGATCTTTATCCATCTCTATAAGTCTCAGACCCTTGCTATCCTCAAACTCAGACCTCAAATTCATCCTGTGATCTCCTGTATGAGGGGTTCTGGGTCCCAGCCAGGAAGGACCCACTTTTCCAACTTACCACCTTCTGCAAAATGAACTGACCCCACCGAGGTCCCAGCTCTCACCCATCTACTCCTCTTGACCCGTGACTCTCCTCCTGTCCCTGTTGCAGGCCATTGGTCCTCACCTGATCTCCAGTCCTGCAGGGACTAAGCACATCCTTCCCCAGGGAGCTTCATGCCCAATCCTTCAAATGAGCCTTTGACCACCTCGGGGGCACTTTTACTACTGTTGTCCCAACTCCTGTTGGCTTGCCCCAAGGGAGGGGGAGAAGGGACCCTTGGCCAAAACACCGTGAGCCCTTCCCCTCCCCACACCAGAAACCAGATGTGGGGGACGTGTAGCCAAACACACAGAACAGTGTGCTCCCGTGGCAGCCATGATATGCCTGTGGCCCTCCTCCTGCACTCAGGGGCAGGGGTGTGAGCCAAAGCAGTGGACCCGGCTCCATCAGAGCCACCCAGGAACCCAACCCAACCCTCCCCCCCCGCCCCGACAGCTGCTGTAGCAGCACCACATAACCTCCGTCCCCCTCCATGGTGAGAAGTGGGAGGAGAGGGGAAGGGGCTGAGGCAACTGACCCAGCTCGGGCAGGGCCACCTAGGGACCCAGGATACCTCCCTACCATCACAGATGAACCATGTGACCTCTGATCTCCTCACCCAGTGAGTGTGGGAGTAGCAGCAGGTGCCATTGGTTGGACTGTAGCAGGGCTCCCTGGACACGCAGAGCCAGGGCCCCTCCTAACCACTGCAGTGGTGCCACATGACCTCCCCCCAGCTTCATTCTGCTCTACAGGATGGACTTTGCTTGCAGGCCCAACCTAAGTTGCATCCTTTTGGGACCTGGAAGACCCCGTGGCATCCCCATGCAGCCTCCCCTCCCAACCGAGGAGGGTGGAGGGAAGCCCACATGATATTTCTTCCCAGGGGGGTCCTGCTTTGAAAGCCACAGGACCCCCCCCCATGCTGGGTGACTGGGGTATGAGTTCCTGCGGGGGGAGGAGTGTTCCCATCAAGAGAGAGACATCCCCCCAACTGGGGCAGACCCTTTGCCCCCAGGCAGAGGGATCCCGGAACCCTTATCTGTCTTCCCCTGCATCCTGAGGAGGAGGACTGCTGCTGCTGGAAGCTGATGAGTTATCCTTTCCCTGCTGCAAGGCAGCTAAAAGAAGCCCCACATGGCCTCATGCACTGGGAGCACTAAATCCTGGGAGCTGCAGAATGTTGGCCAATTATCACCTCTCTCTCCCAGCTGGCCAATGGGCAGCAGAGACTCGCAGGGGGAGGAGCTACCTATTGTCCCTTGGCTAGTGTCTCCCTCCCTTGCTTCTTAGACTATCCTCCTTTCACTGCCAGCTCCATCAGTTTACCCCATTCATTGATGTGGGTGGGTGGCATTTTTGTATAAATATTCCCTACCAACTCTAGTCTAGCTATAACTTTGTAAGAGTTGGTGTACAGGAGAACAAAACCTATTGTCTTCTATATAAATTGCCTTTGAGACGCTTTTAGTTATGCACCACTGTATCATACAGACTCTGAGATGAACAAAGCCATAATTCCACTTACTCATTATTCATGCATGGGGTGTGGTGCATGCAACTGTGACAATACAAGCCTCCTCACGATGTCTTTAATGCTGAACTGGCAGGACCACTTTCTCCAGGGCTTTTCTATGCTAGCTCAGTCCTGGGTCTCTTCTGTGTAGAAATGCCAAGCATACCAAGTTTTGTTTACTAGTTCTAATATGCCTTGCTGTCCACTGGAGACTGAATCTGAAAAGAGCTTGTCTGTTCAAATTCTTTCTTTCTAAAATGGCTTTTAACATGATAGTGAAACATCAGGAATAATTAGACAAAATGATATTATAAACCCCAAGATAAAAGTGTGACTAATGATTAATTCTTTGGTATTTTGTCAAAGTCCTCCTTATAATTTAAAAGCTTTAGGCAGTATTCTTGTAGCTAATTCTCCTAAGTAGATATTTCTTTCCACTACCAAACTAGATGTGTGGAGGTTTAAAAATGATTCCTAAAGTTCTACAGATATGCTGCTTAATAGCATCTCTTTTTTTAAGAGGGTTTTTTTTTTTCAAATTTTGATTTTCAAAATTCTATTTATGTTGAGTTTCTCATTATACAACAATTAAAATGTACAATAAAATGTTCAGTTGTTGGTTCCAGGGACCAGGAAGATGAATAAAGCACGCTTTTGGTAAAGCTGGAGAATTCTGATATTACATTTTAAAGGTACTTTAAAAACACTCAAATTAAAAAGCAGTTGTCTTTGAAAAACCTTCCAGGACTTTAGCTTTTAAACTACTGTATATATAAGATGGAAATGGATAAAGCAAGTATGAATTTTAAATCTGTTTTCCGAATATGTATTTATTACATTTCAGGATTTCATCTTTCCGACTTTTCAAATCCATAGCAATTCTACCTTTTGATTCTGATGCACATGATTTACCTGTTGCCTATCTATGGTTTTGGATCCAAACTTCAAAAATAAACAGTCTATTTCCACATGCATAACTCTTTATTTGGCTCTGATAACATCAGCTAAATAGAGCCTTTAAAAGAGCATATAGCACTGACATCTGTTGTATGTTTTTGTGTAAATCTTTCATCTGTCTTATTTGTCTTCCCTCCTTTAGTTTTAAATGACTGCATTTGAAGGTCAACTTTTTTTTTCCTTTCTGCAATATTGAGCAGAGTTATTATCATGTATAAGGTGGCATAATCACTGAAATATCAGTCTCTTAGTAACTTCCATCTAAAATTTAATTTCACTTTTATCTTCTTTTCGCAGCAACATGAAATCAAGAGCATTTCATTGTGTTCTTTGAATGTGAGAGTTAATTGCATTTACCTGTATTTTGGAACTTTAAAAATATACCTATTCCTTAGACATGTCAACAAAAATGCAAAACAACTCACTTGACTTATTTACTAATGTGAATTAGGAAACCAAATGAATGAAATTAGGCCATTTTATACAGCGCTTTCAAGACATAAAGTGTTTTTATGGTTCTGGTGTAATAGGTCCAGAAATAAGTGAACCCAAGGACTGCAACTGTGGCTGGATGCAGAATGTGATTCCCTGCTTATTTATTTGGAGGCTGATCCAAACCATGTAAGTAGGGAATCACATTTTGAACTATCTGAAGCTTCAGAACAGTCTTCAAGGATAGTTCAGGCAGAGTGCATTACAATAATCCAATCTAGCTGCTACCAAGCCCCAAATAACTGTAGCAACATCCACGGTAGAGAGAAATGGTCACAATTATTTAGTCCAATGGTTCCTATCTTTTCCATGGGGTTGACCACATCTTAATGGAGAGATCATTATGTGGAACACCTCCCGTTATATTCACATTGCATGGAACACTTTCCTTCCATTTACAATAATTATGTATCATCTTTGTCCCAAATACAGCAGTTGTTTACATGGGAAAGGAAGTCATCAAAAGTAGGGGTTTAGCTCAAGGGCTAAAAGCCAAAATTTCTCCTCTAAATCTAGAACGTTGGTAGCCAAAAACGATTGAAATTCAGTGAGAGATGCCGTTGCATGGATCCCCCTGCTGATATGAATCTGCTATAATAAAGACAACTAATTTAATCCAAATACAATCAATTTTATCCAGTTGAAGTTGTTAAAAAAGAAAAAAAAACCCTGCTCAGAGTGGAAACAGCATTGACTAAAACAATGAGAAGTCCGGTGGCACCTGAAAGACTAACAGATTTATTTGGGCATAAGCTTTTATGGGTAAAAAACCCACTTCTTCAGCTGCATGGAGTGAAAATTACAGATACAGGCATAATTATACTGGCACATGAAGAGAAGGGTTACCTTACAAGTGGAGAACCAGTGCTGACAAGGCCAATTGAGTCAGGGGGGATGTGGTCCACTCCCAATAATTGATGAGGAGGTGTCAATACCAAGAGAGGGAAAATTGCTTTTGTAGTGAGCCAGCCAGACATCAAAAATGGTAACATACAAAAGCCAGTAGGAAAACATTTCAATCTCTCTGGACATTCAATAACAGATTTAAAGGTAGTCATCCTTCAAGAAAAAGACTTCAAAAACAGACTTCAAAGAGAAACTGCAGAACTACAATTCATTTGCAAAATTAACACCGTTAATTTGGGCTTGAATAGGGACTGAGAGTGGCTGGCTCACTACAAAAGCAATTTTCCCTCTCTTGGTATTGACACCTCGTCATCAATTATTGGAACTGGACCACATCCACCCAGACTGAACTGGCCTTGTCAGCACTGGTTCACCACTTGTAAGGTAACTCCCTTCTTTTCATGTGCCAGTATAATTATGACTGTATCTGTAATTTTCACTCCATGCAGCTGAAGAAGTGGGTTTTTTACCCATAAAAGCTTATGCCCAAATAAATCTGTTAGTCTTTCAGGTGCCACCGGACTTCTCATTGTTTTTGTGGATACAGACTAACACGGTTACCCCTCTGATACTCAGCATTGACTGTTAGTGAGTGAAGTCAGTGCAGATTCATCCAGCTATCCATCATTCAAAACAGGTCCACTGGCTGGGACTTTGGTGGAAGAAAATTAAACTTTCTTCACCTCCATCACTTGAAATTGCATACACCTTTCAAATTTATTCATGCCGCAGCCCACCTAACTTGGAATGTGATGGACCTTACCATTGTGTTGCGTGCGTTTCACTTGTCACAAGCTATCTGCATCAAAGTTACTGGTGTTGAATATTTATACATACAGGAGGGCAGATTTTTAAATATATTTAGGTGCCTAAAGATGCCAGTTGGTGCCTGGTGGTATTTTCAAAAGTACCTATGTGCCCAACTCCTATTGAAGGATTTCGGCGCCTAAGTCCTTTTGAAAATGCCACAATCAAGCAATTGGCTTCTTTACGCATTTACATATTTTTTTCAAAATCTGGCACAGAATGTGTAGGAGTTAGAATATCATGGGCAGTGATGGCACAAGATAGCCGGGCCAAGAACAAAGCTGCCTGAATTCCATGGATACTTACCAGCATGGCTATTCTGCGCTGCTGCTCACCACTGCCGATGCTACCCTGGCTACACTACTATACTACAAGTATGTCTATGTGAGCTGGGGAATCACACTGCTAGTTCCTAGTGTAAACATACCCTAAAATTAGTTAGTATGTCTTTCAGTCTCCCGTTATAAGGGACTGAACTATAGAGAAATTCTTCCCTTATATTCAGTACACATACAGACAACTTAAAGAACTGAGTCTGTTTTCCATGTCTTCCCTCCAATAGAAAGATCCTAAAATTGATTGTACTGTCCAGGGTATATGCCTACACTCATTTTTAGTGAACATTTCAGGTAGTAACCACCGAATAATTATCAGTATTAAGCATTTACTTTTGAAGTTGATGCTTTCTAACCTAGGATCTCTGGCAAAGAGAAATAGCATTTGTAAATTCCATTCACTTTCAACATTCATTTTCAGTAATGCTTTTTAAGAAAAGGGCCTTGTGGTTTTTATCTTTTCCACTCTTTTTCCTTGAGCTTTTAAATCTGTGGGATTACATAAAAGAAAAGATGATGGAATTGTACTGACACTAAAATGTCCCTCCCACTGGGAAAAGGCATAATCTGTCTCCCAATAAAAAATAAAATATACGGTAATGATTACATGTTTATAACTGACTCTTGTTTTATAATTCAATTTTACAGGAACAGGAATAGATATATTTGAGAGATTAGCTATGAAATATATTCAGGCTTTTATGAAATCCACTGAGCCGCAGAGGCCTAGAAAAAGACATCAGACATAAAAATATAGCAAAGACTGAAGTGTTTTGAAAATGTTAGAGATGAGCCAGAATAAAAATAGCCCATTTGTATCAAACTTCAACCGATCAGTTAGGTGTCATGGCTCTAGATCTCAAACTCCCACACAACTCCAATTGAAAGGAAACATTGAAAGAAGCGAGAGAAAGTGATGACCTCCAGTGAGAGTCCCATTCCATTCATATGCCTCCCAATGTGCTCACCACTTTTATTTTTGGTACATGTTTTGCCACACTTGCTGTAGTACCTCTTTAGTTGCTAACTCTCTATAGTCAAGCTAAATGGCTTGACAGCTTGCTACATTGTTCCACATGAGAAGGAACGATACATTAACACAGAGAGGAGCTATACAGTTAGTGTAAAATGGACTAACCAAGAAGTAGAGGTGAGTACAATAGCAGATTAGTGGTGCAGTAAATGTCTGATAGTATTCTGTGTAATACTGAATAACTGGAAATGGTATCCATTTCATATTGAAGCCAAATAGTGAATTGCGCAGTCTGGATTTTTTACCCCTTTCCTTTTTCAATGATTAAGTAAATAAGGCAATGATTATTACTATATCTTCTAGAATGTCAACTACTTCAGCATTCAGAACTCAGAACAATCATTTGCATGGTTTTATTATCAAATACAAGCTTTATGTATCACAGTATGATGCTGGATGTCCATTTTTCATACATTTCCACTTTATTTTATTTTAAAACTAACGTGCATCATGCAGCATGTTCCCCATTCTGTGTTACTTTCCATCTATTTTCTTTATATTTTTCTCTCTCCCTTCCAAACACACACCCCTTCTCCCTCGCTGGAAAAAGTCACCGTTCTGTGGTATAAAGAGTATAAGGGGGACATATGTTAAAGCTCCCCCACCTGCTTTGAAATAGGCAGTTTGTCAGTTACCAAGCAGGTGTGGATTGAGCTCAGAAGTGGTACCGAAGGAACACAGGAATTTCCATCCTGGATCAGACCCAAGATTCATCTAGTCCAGTATGCTGTCTGACAGTGGCCAGCACCAGATGCATCAGACGAAGGTAAGAAAGCTGCAATAGGCAGATGTGGGATAATCTGCCCGCCACATTAGGTCTCAAACCATTCTGTACTTGAGATTGATTTAAACCCTGAAGCATGAGTATTAATGACCTTTGTACAAAAGGTTTGTTATCATTAGTTATGATAATGCTGAATATTGTTGATATACATATGAATATCAATCTAAAAAAAATATTAAATTCTTGGACTCAGTGACTTCCTGTGGCAATGAGTTCCACAGGTTAATTACACATTTTGAGAACAAGTACTTCCTTTTACTGATTTTGAATTTCTCAGCTTTTATTTTCATGCATTGTTCTTTGTTTTTATATTATGAGACACAGACAACAGAATTTCCCAATCTACCTCTTCTAAACCATTCATCATTTGATATACTTTTAGAATGTCCCCTCTTATTTGTCTCTTTCTCAAGGTAAATAATCCTAATCTTATCAAACTCTCTTCATAAGAGAAAATTGTCTTTGATTTGGTGCCTTTGATACTCTTCTCAGACTTGACTGAACACTCTCTAGTTCTCCAGTATTCTTTTTTTGAGATGGGATAACCATTGCTGCATATAGTATTCCAAATGAGGTTAAGCCTCTGATTTATATGAAAGCATTACATCTTAGTCTCCATATTATTCACCATCCCATTACACCTGCAATTTAATATCTTTGTGCTTTTGACTGCAGCTTCACACTGAGAAGAGGGCTTCAGTGAGTGAATGAGGTGAAATTAATCAAATAAATTATTTAGTACTTACCACACATTTATACTCAAATCTGAAAGATGAATAATAGTCACTTGTTTGGATCTGTGTTGGAAGATGAAGGAAATGCTTATTGAAAATATTCCTTTGTTACTGATTAAGAAGCAAGTTAAGTTGGCAAAGATAGTTTTTAAACTGCAATATTAGTTTTTAAAGTGCAGTTGTTTTCTGAAAAGTGACTAAGTAAAAATGACCCCTTTTCACTTGACAGATCTGCCCCCTCTTTGTATATCCTAATTCACAAACATGAGATAGTTGTAGCTTTTGTTCATGTTAATCATGCAGACAAAAGATGTTTGAGGGAGTCAGCTGCCTCAATTCTTTCTCCATTATCATTAAAAGAAGGTTTACTGAGTTCCAATCAGTTACAAGTGTGCAAATCCACTGAAGGCAACAGGGTTACGAAGATGCCATTGAATCCATAACTTGAAGAAAATAGAGCTACATGGATGTGACCAACTGCATGATTTGGTCACAGAACTTATTCATTTTGCAAGGATGTGGAAGAACGCATTGTAACTTTCAGATGCGAGGGTGAGTTTTGCAAGGCTGGAAGATAGGAAAATAAAATAACGCATGTTTGTAAACTCAGTAGTCATGACCTAGAAGGATCCATGGAGCACTGCAATGCCATTTGTATAGTCACTTCTCAGAGTGGAACTACAGTTTAGGTACTTTGAGACCCACCCACTGAAGCATATACTTATTCAGGAGACAGCTGGCCTGTTGTTCAAAGGCAAAAGACATTTTAAAGCAATCCTATGATGGTGTCTCCTGAATAGATCATAGGGCCTAATCACATCAGCCACACTATCAGAGGCTCGTTCACCTGCACATCTACCAATGTGATATATGCCATCATGTGCCAGCAATGCTCCTCTGCCATGTACATTGGCCAAGCTGGACACTCTCTACGTAAAAGAATAAATGGATACAAATCAGATGTCAAGAATTATAACATTCAAAAACCAGTCGGAGAACACTTCAATCTCTCTGCTCACTCGATTACAGACCTAAAAGTGGCAATTCTTCAAGAAAAAAACTTCAAAAACAGACTCCAATGAGAGACTGCTGAATTGGAATTAATTTGCAAACTGAACACCATTAAATTAGGCTTGAATGAAGACTGGGAGTGGATGTGTCATTACACAAAGTAAAACTATTTCCCCATGTTTATTCCCCCCCACCCCCCGCCCACTGTTCCTCACACATTCTTGTCAATTGCTGGAAATGGCCCACCTTGGTTATCACTACAAAAGGGTTTTTTTTTTCTCTCCTGCTGGTAATAGCTCACCTTACCTGATCACTCTTGTTACAGTGTGTATAGTAACACCCATTGTTTCATGTTCTCTGTGTATATAAAATCTCCCCACTGTATTTTCCACTGCATGCATCTGATGAAGTGAATTGTAGCTCATGAAAGCTTATGCTCAAATAAATTTCTTAGTCTCTAAGGTGCCACAAGTGCTCCTGTTCTTTTTGTGGATCCAGACTAACATGGCTGCTTCTCTGAAACTACTTAAGAAGACACTCCCGCTTTGAATAGGGAGCAGCTTTTGTGACTGTGTACCTGGGAAGGCTTGTAGAAATTCTGGAAGCCATCAACTGGGGAAGCTTCCTTTTTCCTAGCTGTTCGCTCCTCAGTAAGTCTATTAATCATATGTTTCCTTTGTTTATTTTCTCCTTTCCTAATTTAAATTAAAATGATTTTATTTCTTACGCTTGAGACATTGCTCTTTGAACGGTGCTGGGTATCTCCCAAAGGCTGCTGTATACACATATCTAAATCTGTCTCAACATGTTAGGAGACTTAAAGTATTGGGAAAGTTTGTATCTTGTGCACAGAAAAACTGCATTTTTGTTTAATTGGGTTGTGGTTATGTTTGATTTCCTAAGTGAGCATTTCGCATTTTCGCTGTTAATTTTAAACCAAATATAGACATTGTCTATGGCCTATTCCACACTGTCGGTTTACTATAATCAAATAGTCATAGATATATAAAGTTTCACTGAAGCAAAGTTCATTAAATATTTGCTTATACAAATATTCTAGAAAGTTATTTTTAATGATTTTGTGAAATATAAAGTAACTATTTGCCTATTAATTCTCCTGTATGTCACAATAAGAACTTTAGACACAGATTCTCAGCTGGTGAAGTTTGCCATAACTCTACTGAAATCAATAAAGCTACACCAATTTCAACAAGTTGAGGAACAGACCCTTCCTCACTAAATAATCTTCAGATTACATGTTGTGAGTCTGATTCTTCTCTCATTTATCTGGATATAATTTAGGAGTAATGCTGTAGAAGTGAATGGAATGGTTTGAAAGGACTATAAATGAGAGAAGAAATCAGGCCCAATGTGCAGACTTTATAGCCCAGATTTTCTCATTCAAGGTGGCTTAGCTGCTGGCAGATAATAAACCTACAGCCAGAACAGCCACTATATAGGGATCCATTGAACACAGGATGAATTTCTGGTGGCACAGAACCAACATGATGACTCTCATGCAACTGCCACCACAGAGGATGTAGCTGGGGCTTCCCTGCACCTGGTGACTTCCAATGCTTTTTTGAGGCCACTGGAAGCTTATACAGTGACAGCAACGTTCAGACTGTTGTAAATTATCCAAGATCTAGGGGAGTGCACAGATGATTTAAAGATGCCTCTGTGTTCCCTCCTCCTGAGTTGTGTTTTGAACCCCACAACTATAACAGAAGACCTGGGTGAAATGTAAATGTACTTTTGGAAAAAAAATGTGTGAAACATGTTCTTAAACAGGTACAGCTTAAAAAAATTAAAAAGTTATAGCAGACAGTTTTTAGGTGAAACATTGCTTTAATATATACTACTTCACTTCGTGAAAGCCCTTATAGGTTCACAAAAGGATATCAAGCATTTTGAATTATTTAGATCCCTGGGTACAGTTAACTGCTTCCAGAGTCTTGCGGTTAGTGAAATATTCACCATCGTAAAATATCGGTGTATAATAAAATTGCTCATATTCGGCAGAGACATAATCCTCTGAAAATTAGATGGATTCTTTGTATTTTTCCAATTCTAACAGAATTAACAGACAACTAACACCTAAAAAAGAAAATCAGATGTTTTTATAATTTGGATATACAGTGTCATGTATCAAAAATGAACAGCCTGTTTTTCAGATCAGATCCCTTTAATCAACTGAAAAGCAAAGTAAGAGTTTGAAACGAATGCTATGGATTGAACCATACTGACTGAGATATTGATTTTTGCACTGTAACTAGGAGCTTGCAGTTTCTCTTCCAGGTGTACCCATTCTCGTTTTATAACAACCTGACTCTTTCCTGCTTTCACTTTTGCAGCTTGAGCCCTAATGCTGCACTAAGAATTCAGTGGCAGAGGCATATTTTGCAGCGGGGGAAGAGGAGAAGGGAGGTTTGGCAAGCTAGCCTGCCTCGCACTCATCCAGTAGTGGAGACTCCTGTCCTGTGGGGCTGGGCCTGGCATTTTGAGAGCTATGACCTGTTGCGCAGGGTAGTGGCACCATTCAAGTTTGTCCAGGCCTCCATCAGGACAGAGGTAGCCAGGCCAAATTTGAGTGAGTGGCACTGCAGTGTGGTGCATGGTAGCAGTGCCTCGTAACCCCATATGCCATGTCACAATGAGCAGAGCAGGGAGCGAGCCCCAGCCTCATGGGACCAGAGCCGCTGCTGCCGGATGAGTGTAGGGTAGGCTTGCTCTCCAGACACTATGTGAACATTTGTGTTGTATAGCTCCTTTTGAAATAAAAGTGTGGTGTGTACCACACACACACCTAAGGGCCGCCAAGGGTGGCCGGTGTCTCCCCCGCAGTGTCTCTTATTAGCTCCTCCACTGTAAGAACTGCATGGGCTGATCCCTGTGTCCATGCTGAGTGCCGTTGACTTCAGTGGGCTTCCAGGATAGTATAGAAGTCCACCTGGTATGGAGATCCATGCAGTATCAGATCCTTGGATGCCCCATGAGATGGGGCTCACACTATCCAACAGCAAGAAGAGAAAACACTGAACAGACAAGGAAGTGCCATCTCCCAGGCTGAAAGACCCCACATGAAAAAGAGGCCTTGTATTCTCATTCTTCTATCCTGCTATTGCAAGGTCAGTGCAAGGTAGGCGGATGTTTGGTGGAAATAAAGAAAAGAGAATTTCAGAATTATTGCATTAATTAATTGGAGAGAACACAGTTCTATAAACATAAGAAAGGGCTAAACAAAACCAGTCTCTTTCTATAAAAAGATGCAAAGGAAAATAAAATGATCCTAATATTTATTAACCGGCAGCTCTTGTGATCTGAAATCACAGCATATCTGAATTATAGTTTGGCAACATTCTCAGCAATTTTCTTACTGGGCTATCAACATAGCACAAGCAATTGTGTGAACCCTTTTGCAAATATTTATGAGTGATCATGTGAGTTTAGTCGATGGATAAATTCACCCAACTTTCTGTTTACCTTTTCAGAAAAATGCCTTCTGGCTCGAGAAAAGGTAATGTCACCTTAATTATGTTCTTGCCTTGGTGATGTAAATTATTTATGCCTTAGCTTATTTATTTTTAGCCCTCTCTAACTTCCATCTATGTCCTCCAGTGTATGAGTGCTGTGTAACTGTTAAATGAAGTACAATGTTAAAGTGTATGACCTGGCAATGCTTTGCTTTTTCCCTGTCATACCAGTTTGTAACAAGCAGTCTTGGCTCTGAGTAGCTAGTCCATGTTCCAGAAAGGACGTAAAGGGAAAACTGTCCCCTCCATACTCTATATGAATTAGTACATTATGTTTAGCCAGGAGAAAACTAAAACAATTGTTAATATTAAATATAGTGTACCAGCATGGGATGGGTCTGGAGACTGGCAACATGATACATAACCTTTCACTCCTTCATCAATAGAAAAAAAGTCAAGGCACTCAGACGCTGTGGGGATGAGTACTTTTGAAATGCAAAAATAATAAAGGGCCCAATTTTGTTAATAATGAGAGCTGACGGTGCTCAGCACCTCACAGGAGATGCTCAGCAACTGACAAGATTGGGATCAAAGTCTGTTGTCAGTACAAGAGAAATGAATATTGTGTTTGCTGTCTATTTCCCAGTGTCCTTATCACAAACATCATCATCATCACAATGAGCTCTAGTTGCCACTGTCAAGAGAGAAGCCAGGTGTCACAGGGTGGGCTGGCACCTGTAACTGAAGTAGGTCCAGTGCTGCTGTGCCAATTAAGAGAACATGTGCTCCCATTTGGGGCCAATTAAGAAGGTCAGGCAGCTATTGGGGTTATAAAGGACCAGGGAGACTCTGAGAGGAGAGAGACCTGGTGAGTCAGTCATGAGGAACAGGTAAGAGCTGCCAGAGCCAAGGGGAATGGAGTAGTTCCTGAAGGAAGTTGTGGGTGTTTCCTTGTGTAGTCTGAAGGCAAAGAGAACAGCAAGACCTCCCCAAGCCAGGGCTGGAGAATTCTGAAGGCAAGGGGAGCAGCAGACCTGCAGGCTCTAAGCCAGAGATCTGGAGCCAAGGACTGGAGACACCTGAAGGTAGGGGAGAAAAGGAGGGGCTGATGTGCTGACATCTCCAAGCCAAAGAGCTGGATCTAGAGGAATAGTGAGAGGTTATGGGGGAGTGAGGGGTGCTTCCCTGGTGAAGACAGTCTCTTAGCAGAGGCTGGGGAGTACCCATTGGATAGAGTGGGGTTGCACTTCATGTGAAAGGACTGATGTGGCTGTCCTAGAAGAAGGCCAGAAGAGGGCTGTCAAACAGCCAGGTGTGGCAGAAAACACCAGATTGTGGGATGAGGGGCATTGAGGGACTAGATGTCCTGGGATTTTAAGGACTATATGAACTGGGAATGATAAATGGACTTCGTGTTGAGACTTATGCACTATTTGTGCAATGCTTCGGTAATAAACTAGCCCCAAGGAGCGGTATTGCTAAAGCAAGAAAGACTGGCACAGAATCTTTGGAGGCTCTGAGGGAGGGAAACTGAGGCAGGTCCGTGCATCATCACACAACCTGCCACAGGAGAGCACTCCAGGTGGAATCACCCTAAGACACCAAGAAAGATACAGAGTGATAGCCCAGGAGGAAGAAGTACTTTACTGAGCCACATAACCAGTGCTTAATTTGTGCCAGGGCTGAATCTCAGCACCTCTAGGCTTGGCCGTTCTTAGTCCCGGCACCTCTGGGCTTATTGCATTGGTTTCTAATGTAAAAAAAATGGTTTAAGCCTGGCACCCCTTTCATTACAAATAAAGCACTGCACAGAGCAGATTCAGCATTTCCAATTGCAGAACAAATGTATGTATATTTCCCTACTGATATCCCTCAACTCTGACCTGTCAACTGGGAAACAGTCTGAAATTACCGGAGGTCTCAGTTAGTATGATTAGTGTCCAGAGGCCTTAGTAAAGCCTTTATTGGTTAAATAAACCGGAAGCTGTGGTTCAGTTCCTGATGGACAGGCAGCTGCATCACTAAAAACACCCACAAGCTTACCAGCTGGCACCCTTGCTGGCAATCTGAGGGAGACAGAGATAATACCAGGAGCAGTCTCTCCAGGTTGGTGGTGTGAGGAAAATTCCACTGCCGTGCCTCTTACTGTGTTTATTCTGCTGATGGAGGAGGCCAGTTTCTCTAGTACTGTCGATGTGGCACCTTTCACAGTGAAACGATACTGATTCTAGCCTTTATCAGCCATGGCCAGGTCATTAAATCAAGTTCCAAATACTGGAGCAAACTGTTCACAAATAATTGACAGGCCAGGCAACATGAGTGCACATGGCTAGTTTTACTAGCTGTGGGTCTGAGCAGATGCTAAACACTATATTTTTATTTCTATTAAATAGAGAATTTTATGAAATGAAGAGAACTAGTTCTGTTTCTTAATAAAGGAGGGTGCTTCTATATTTAAAATAACAAGGTGGGTGCTATTCCTATTACATATCTCTCAATGCAAACCATTTCTTTTTCCATTATCTGTATATTTTACTCAAATACTCTAGAGTTATCAGCATTCTCAACAGGATTTCACAATGTAAATTGCAGTTGCTGCCTAAGAGAGCTTGCCTATCTTAACTTAAAACTGATGAGCGTGTGCATAAGACTGAAAATCAGTGTTCCTCTGGTAGGTAAATAGTTTAATTAGTCTGGAGTTTCTTGTGTGTAATTTTTTTTTATAAGTCCTTGATAGTTACAGGCTTAAGATGAATTGAAATTTCAATTATTTTGAAAGAGGGCTTTTCTTAACCTGGAGAAGCACTTTCACAATAACAACTTATGCACTGCTGAAATCAGAATTAATAAGCAATGCAATTGGATGGAAAGAATTATAACCAAATAACCCCACCTCTGTATGTGCATATCAATGTGTTTAAGTGCGAAGGAATGGAAATGAAGAGTGTCTGCAGTCACAGAATACTGCAGGATTTAATGGTTTTGGTAGTCGTCGTTTTCCAGTGGAATTGAAACAATGGCTTTTCCATACTGACTGCAGCTGCAATGTCATGCAAAATTGCACACCACAAATGCATGCCAGGAAAAATATGCTTCTCATCATTGTATGAAGCTGTTTCTGATGCACCTTGGACACACTCTTGTGAGATATACAATCATTTAGAAAAAGTGGGGACAATAAGTACAGCAGAGTTGCATTAATTAAAATGAAACAAAAAAAAGTATGCCTATGTTGGGTTTCTATGAAATATCTGCCAAGCTATTAATAAACGTTATGCCTAATCTCAATTTCCTACTTTTTAAAATAAAAATCTTACTATTCAGTTTCTTTAGTTACTTGCTTTCCTGGATTGTCCTTGGTCAAACATCACAAGAAATGCTTTCTAGAGATACATCAAATTAGTAGGTTTGTAAATCATCCATGGAGGCTCTTCTTTCCTGAGGCAATGCATTTTTGAGAGCTAGCATTGCAGAAGAAACAGTAAACTAACCACATTATGCAGCTAACAAGTCCACTTATACCTTCCATTAAATAAACATTTTTCATCATATCAAGCTCAAGGTTCTTAGCCTCACCATCAGACCCTTCTTAAACCTGCCCCCCCCCCCATCCTTGTTACTATGCTCCTGTCTCTTAGAGCAATGCTTTTTACCTCCTCCACTCTGCTTATACCAGCTTCCTATCCCCACTTGATATATTTCCCACCGCCTTCCACACTGCACAATACATAGAACACCTTCTTAAGCTGATCCAGTTCTCAGGATTTATTACTGCCATGACACCAATAAGAAACCAGCCAATTAATAATCTTATTTTGAGGGGAAGATGGGAATACTTTTCACTTACATTATGTGTAATATTAAATAGCATGGTAAATATATCTGTGCAAATAAAAATGGTACACACTTGATCATAGCCTCCTTCTTCTATCACTTGTCTTCATATACAGGTATCTTTTCCGGGCATGAACTCTTTCTTCATATATATTTGTATAGTGTCTAACTTCATAATATGTGAATGACTGCAACAAAACTCAGCAGGCCACTGAGAAAAAGTAGTATTTTAATTTTTAGGAAATATCATCATTGATTTTTTTCATTAGTATTAGGTAATTGCATTAGTCGTATATTAATACATTTTTACCAATTAACTGGGGAATTCTAATATCACTGTCTGATACATATGAGAAGCATGGACTAGGTGCTAAGGTCTGCTTGTATATTCATTCCACTGAAAACCACTGGGACTATTTGCATGAGCAAGAAGAGCAGAATCTGACCAAAGAGCTATTCAACATTTCCACAGTGGAACCTCACATACAGTAAAAGTCATGTGATTTGATGTTTCATTACAAGCCTGAGGTCAGGTTTGCCCAGGTTCTTGAACCTTCCATCGACTTTTGGCTGAGTTTATATATTTAGGCACCAGCCATCTGAAGCTTAGCAGTTTTTCATGTTTTTGAAGCAGTTTTGGATGAATTTCCCTTTAAGTTTTAGTTTTAATTGGCACATCACGCACAAAGCAAAACTTCTGGTGCTGTAAGCCCACACACACTGGAACTGAAATAAGGTTCCCATGAATCCCAGTGAAGCAAAAGCACAGATTCTGGCAGAGATCTAGTATGGACCCTATTATTGACTTTTCTGGGCTTATGTTGTAATTAGTCAAACTCCAGACCAAGCGTTTCTAGCCAAACTTATCCAATATAAAGAGTCTCCCCTCCTCCCCTGTTGTAAATTTAAAATGATGTCATTTAAAACTCAAATTTCTTAATCTGCAGTTAAAATCGTCTTTATCTACACTGTGAGTTCCATGTGTGGAATAATGGCACACTGGCTGAGGCCCATCAAGATCTAATTCTAAACATTTTTGATCAATCTGTAATGACATATACATTGGATATATCCTTTGTCCAAAATAAAGATGAAAGAAGCTATTTTCTGCAATAGACTTATTCATATGAATAGCTCCTATTAATGTCTGCTTGTATCACCTTCAAGACCCTCCTAATATCCCACACATTTCAGCACTAGCAGATCCCCAGCTCTCATATGCTTATGTTAACCTTTTAAAGTGGCTTGAATTAGGGCTGTCAAATTATTTTAAAAATTAAACGTAATTAATCACGTGATCGCACTGTTAAACAATAATAGAATACCATTTATTTAAATACTTTTGGATGTTTTCTACATTTTCAAATATACTGATTTCAACCGCAACACAGAATACAAAGTATACAGTGCTCACTTTTATACTGATTTTTATTACAAATATTTGCACTGCAAAAAACAAAAGAAATAGTATTTTTCAATTCATCTAATACAAGTACTGTAGTGCAATCTCTTTATCATAAATGTTGAACTTAAAAAAGTAGAATTTTGTACAAAAAATAACTGCAATAGAAAATAAAACAATGGAAAACTTTAGAACCTACAAGTCCACTCAGTCCTACTTCAGCCAATTGCCCAGACAAACAAGTTTGGTTACAATTTGCAGGAGACAATGCTACCTGCTTCTTGTTTACAATGTCACCTGAAAGTGAGAACAGGTATTTGCATGACACTGTTGTGGCTGGTGTTGCAAGATATTTACATGCCAGATGCATTAAAGATTCATATGTCCCTTCATGCTTCAACCACCGATCCAGAGGACATGCATCCATGCTGATGATGGGTTCTGTTTGATAATCATCCAAAACAGAATGGATGGACACATGTTCATTTTCATCATCTGAGTTGGATGCCACCAGCAGAAGGTTGATTTTCTTTTTTGTTGGTTCAGGTTCTGTAGTTTCTGCATCTGAGTGTTGTTCTTTTAATACTTCTGAAAGCATGCTCCACACCTCATCACTCTCAGATTTTGGATGGCACTTCAGATTCTTAAACCTCGGGTCGAGTGCTGTAGTTATTTTTAGAAATCTCACATTGGTACCTTCTTTGCGTTTTGTCAAATCTGCTGCGAAAATGTTCTTAAAATGAACATGTACTGAGTCATCATCCGAGACTGCTATAACATGAAATATATGACAGAATGCAGGTAAAACAGAACAGGAGACATACCATTCTCCCCAAGGAGTTCAGTCACAAATTTAATTAATGCATTATTTTTTTAAACGAACATCATCAGCATAGAAGCATGTCCTCTGCAATGGTGGATGAAGCATAAAGGGACATGTCATAAATATAAAGGGAAGGGTAAACCCCTTTAAAATCCCTCCTGGCCAGAGGAAAAATCCTCTCACCTGTAAAGGGTTAAGAAGCTAAAGGTAACCTCGCTGGCACCTGACCAAAATGACCAATGAGGAGACAAGATACTTTCAAAAGCTGGGAGGAGGGAGAGAAACAAAGGGTTTGTGTCTGTCGGTACGCTGCTTTTGCCGGGGATAGAACAGGAATGTAGTCTTAGAACTTTTAGTAAGTAATCTAGCTAGGTATGTGTTAGATTATGATTTCTTTAAATGGCTGAGAAAAGAACTGTGCTGAACAGAATGACTATTTCAGTCTGTGTGTCTTTTTTGTAACTTAAGGTTTTGCCTAGAGGGATTTTCTATGTTTTGAATCTAATTACCCTGTAAGGTATCTACCATCCTGATTTTACAGAGGTGATTCCTTTACTTCTATTTACTTCTATTTCTATTAAAAGTCTTCTTGTAAGAAAACTGAATGCTTTTTCATTGTTCTCAGATCCAAGGGTTTGGGTCTGTGGTCACCTATGCAAATTGGTGAGGATTTTTACCAAACCTTTCCCAGGAAGTGGGGTGCAAGGGTTGGGAGGATTTTGGGGGGAAAGACGTGTCCAAACTATGTTTCCCAGTAAACCCAGTTAGAGTTTGGTGGTGGCAGTGGATATTCCAAGGGCAAAGGATAAAATTAATTTGTACCTTGAGGAAGTTTTAACCTAAGCTGGTAAAAGTAAGCTTAGGAGGTTTTCATGCAGGTCCCCACATCTGTACTCTAGAGTTCAGAGTGGGGGAGGAATCTTGACAGGACATATGAATGTTTAGCATAAGTGGCATGTAAATACCTTGCAACGCTGGCTACAAAAATGCCATGCGAATGCCTGTTCTCACTTTCAGGTGACATTGTAAATAAGAAGCAGGCAGAAGTATCTCCTGTCAATCTAAACAAACTTGTTTGTCTTAGCGATTGGCTGAACAAGAAGTAGGACTGAGTGGACTTGCAGGCTCTCAAGTTTTACATTGTTTGTTTTTGAGTGCAGTTATATAACAAATATCTACATTTGTAAGTTACACTTTCATGATAAAGAAATTATATTGCTACAGTACTTGTATGCGGTGAATTGAAAAATACTATTTCTTTTGTTTATCATTTTTACAGTGCAAATATTTGTAATAAAAATAATAATGTAAAGTGAGTACTGTACACTTCATATTCTGTGTTGTAATAGAAATCAATATATTTGAAAATGTAGAAAAACATCTGAAAATATTTAATAAATTTAACTTTGTATTCCATTGTTTAACAGTGCATTTAATCACAATTTATTTTTGAGTTAATCGCGTGAGTTACCTGCGATTAATCAACAGTCCTATCTTGAATTATAGTTGAAACATAACCAGTGAAATAAAAGTTAAGTATATTGCCAAATAATTAATCCCAAAAATAACAAAATATGATCAAGCTGAGTGTCCCTGAGGTTTGTTTTTTGTTGTTGTTTCATTTCCCTTCTCTCTTGTCTGTGTTTTATCTACTGAGACTATGGGTCAGGTTTTCTCCTGAGCCCAGTATTCACAGGTCACAAGAGAAAAAAGGGAACACAAAGAGAAAAGGACCTACTGTGGCCCCTTGATTAAAAGGCCAGTTCTATGCCGGCTCTGGCACAATTTGCAGCAGCCTATTCTAGTTCTCTATATCCTAATATAGGGACCGATATGCCACCTGGAAATATTTGGAGCACAGTAACACTCCAGTCATGCTCTTCCGGCCCTTTCCACATCTCTGACATGCTACCTAAGGAATCCTCAACTGGAGAGATCTGGCAGTGTTCCATCCCATTTGTCTTTCAGAATGGCACAAAGGAGCAGAAACAAAGATGAGAACCTGGTCTTCATATCTCTGGGTCAGTGTACTTGTCTTCTTATATATCTATAAAGTCTTATGCACACCAATGGAAATGTAGAACTAATTCTTAGGCTTCGCTACTTCAGTGGTGGCAGAGAGACAGATAAAAGTAATTGTAATAATAATCTTGAGGAAAAGAAATATTTAAATGAGCTAAAACCCATACTGGCCAGTGGTCTTTGAAATTCCCTAAAAGTCTTATTGGAAACATTTTAAAAATGTTGTAGCAGCATCTCATAATGTATTTAATTCATGACTGGTTTAACATTAATAAACGTAATGTAATTTAGTAAAAAAAAAAAGAGTCTGCAAATAACCCTCCCCTGACAAATGTATGGAGAAAGCAAACAAACAAATGACAACCACATTGTAACATAATCAATAGGACATCCAATTTGATGCAACTTAAATTTATATTTCTTTGATGGATACCAGACCTATGCCTCAGAAATGGTAGTTGATTTAGTTATCATTAAAGCATCTCAGAAAGAAAAAAAATAGTGAGTTTGAAATATTTTAACAAACAATTCAAAAGCCAAAATAAAAGTAACCTGCTGGTAACTGGAACGCTTAGCCAGCACTAGACATTTTGGAGGTGTAGACAGAAAGGTCACTTCTCATTTTCATATGTAATTTGCACTGTTGGGTTCCCAAAATCCGCAAAATGGAAAGTGCTAAAAATATCAAATAAACCAATACTCAGTAGAAGATCCAACTATTATTTTCTTGTCCAAACTCTGGAAACTATGTACTTGGATGCTGGAGACATTACTCAGAGTAGGTTGAATGGGAGTTCAGTAGGAATAAAGACTGCAGGATTGAGCCTCATTTGTAGCAAAATGTTAAATCAGCGAGGGGAAAACATGCAAAACCTAAATTCGGTTCAAAATTTGATCAGTGTGGGCTGAGAAATGGGTCTGACTAAGGCAGTTAGGGATGCACTGATTTAATACATTCCCCAGGAAGCCTCCAGCACATTCTAACAAGTTCAAGACACAAGTAAAGACACCTTGTGCTTCCAAAGGAGGATGGCAGCCATAACACCACCTCCTCCCTCCTTCAGGTAAATTCCCCTTGCAGTTGAGGGAATGTAGATGATACAGGGAGGTATAATTTATTCTGTAATTCCACTTTGTCTCCTCTCCCATTCAGTGTGTATATGGGACCATTAGGTGAGTTAACAAGGAGAGATGGGCTTCGGGACTTGTAGTTAGCAGATGGCACCTACCTCTATATTTTAATCTTACCTGATGCTGGCAGTTGCTACTGAATACCTGGCTCAGTGTTTGCACGAGCAAGGCTAGCTGACTGAAACTTAACCTCAATTATACTGAGATGATGCTGGTAGTTTAAGGATAACCAGAAGATACGGGGAGGATGATACTCCATTTCTTACTGAGAGTGTATGCCCAGCCTTTGTTACTCAGCTTCACAGGCTGGAGATTGTGTTGGAACCCCAACCACTGTTAAATGATCATGTAGCAGCAGCAGTGTCCAAGGATGCTTTTTTCTAACTGTGCTATCAGTTTCTGTTTATTTCAGATGCAGACCTTGCTGTAGTAGGATCCATGCACTTTGTCCCCTTAAGAGTAGATGACTGCAGTGCACTCAATAAATAATACGTAATAAGCCAACCCCAAAACTGAAGCTGGCGCAGAAGGCAGTAGCCTGCTTGTTAAATTTTGTATCTCACCAGAAGCACATGACACCAGTGTTCTGTGGCTGTCTGTTGGTTTGAGAGTGGAATTTAAGATGTTTTAAGACCTATAACACCCTAAGTTGCCTGGGAGTAACATACTTAACAAACCATTTTTCTTCCCATGCAATACATCTGTCACAATCAGTTTAACTGGGTGAACCGGAGTCCTCTCCGTTTAGAAGAGAGGGAGGTAGATCAAATGAGGGACCCTAGGCTATGGAATCAACTCCCACCCATTGTCCAAAATAACGTGGGATATTGACCTTCAGAGCACACTGCAAATTCTGTATTTTCAGCTAGGGCGGTGAGGTGAGAATGTCTTGATGAGAATTTAATGAAGATTCATCTTTATTGGGGCAAGAGTTTTCATTGAATTAAGTGTTTTCTGTTGGGGGGTCAGCTTTGCTGATGTGTTAGCAACTGGTTTTAGGCATTTTTCATAGGTTTGGTTAGAAAGCTAAATACATTAATTAAAAAATGAAGGGATAAATATTAATATTAAGCAGAAAAAAAAATAGAAAACTCTTGCAAAATATCAAGCTTATGATCTACTGCAGCAAAGTTCCCTGGCCCATTGGTGGAGTGGAGAACTTAGAAGTTACTGATGTCTCCAGTAAAACATATGCAGAGGTTTGCATGTGGACCAGGCACTCCATGGCCAGTAGAGAGCTTCACCAAAGTCCTTGAAGGGAAGGGAACATTTAAAGGTAACTTAAAATATTGTTTTGTGGAAATATTTTCTAATGCTATTATGTGTATGTTCAGCAGTCTTTAATTCAGTTGGCTCATTTTTTTAATAAACAATTCTGTTAACCTTTAACTTGTACAGTAAACTTGTCAAACCCTGCTCCAAAACTTTCTCTGTGACCTTTTGTAGGCTATAATTAATGCTGAAGTTGATATTAATATCTTGTCTGTGTGTCAATGTTCTTCAGAATCTAATTGAACAATTTGTTGAGAGCGCATATAGAGTACATTTGACCAATCTGGCAGAGCATACATTATAAGCTAGTGAACTGCAAGTATAGATGATATTGTGTGCAGTTATTTTACACTATTTCTTTGGGAAAATGTGCTTGGGGAAACATGTTTACCTATCTTTAACAAATTTGCTCATATATTCCTATTTCCCATTAATATTCTGGTCTATATGATTGCAATAAAGCATGCCATGTTCTTTGTGCATGCAAAGCTGTACATAGTTTAATAAGTGTAAGCACATAGGCTATGCCCCCAGACCCAAATTTGGCTCTTGATACAACATTAAATATCTGGCCAGTCAACCAGACAGGCATTTTAACACTCCTCAGAGATTCACATAGCTATCTAATTATTTACATTAAATGTCAGTGATCTGGTTGGTCTCTTCCTGCTGGCAGCCCACCAGATTGCTGCAAGGGGAATACCAACCTCTGGATTGCCAGGTATTTTAAGCTCCCTTGTTGTCCCTGGCACATTTCCTGGGTACTGATCCTCAGTCTGTTACCCCTTCAGAGAAATGGAGCCCCTCAGTCCACCAGCCTTGGATACCCCAGTACTAACCCCCCCAAGATACTCCAATAGCTTAAACACAACCTCTCTCAGAATCCCAACAAAAGTTTGAGCTTTTGGAGTTACAGTTTAACACTCTCTGGGGGCATGTGGTAGTTTATTACACACACTTTGCCCAGAGTCTAACACATTATTGCTCTTTAATAGCATGAGACAGACACAATTCCATACAAAATAATAAACCCAACAGGCATTTCTTTGTCTCAGTTTCCGCATCGTTACAGAACATTCTTTGGGCTGGTATCAGGATCACTGTGACAAAAAGAATCTGCAAGATAACAGTAGTTAACTTGTATAAACCACTGAATACAGACTGGCCTTGCCCCCTCCCCCCGGCCCCTGCCCATTACCCACAATTTATCACACCTTTCTTTGTGTGTGTGTATCTATCTATATCTATATCTATATATAAATAAAATATCCAGTGATTTCAATAGCCATCACATGATGTGTGGCTATAATAGCAACAATACTGCAGGAGAGGCACTGGTGGAATGGTTATCAAAGGAAGACATATCTTCCTTTTGATGCAAAAGACAGAGGCACTTTCCATTCTGCCAGCTGGAACAGAGACTACAACCCAGATCTCTGTTTTCTCAGCAAAGACGAGTCCAGAATCCTTCAGAACACCTCCACAACCAATCTTGGCAACTTTTTGACCAGTCAGTGTAGACCAGTTAATAATCCACATTGGGATTGAACTCCAGTAATCATGCCATCACCCAAATTGTGATAGAACAAGGCAAAACTGGCCAGGATTCACTGTGAAAATTGAGGGCACCATTGGGGGGGAGGGATAGCTCAGTGGTTTGAGCATTGGCCTGCTAAACCCAGGGTTGTGAGTTCAATCCTTAAGGGGGCCATTTGGGATCTGGGGCAAAAATTGGGGATTGGTCCTGCTTTGAGCAGGGGGTTGGACTAGATGACCTCCTGAGGTCTCTTCCAACCCTGAAATTCTATGAAGCAATTCCACCAAAGCCCCAAAATGTTGATTGTTTCACCTGGCTCATCTGAATAGCTGCAAGAAGAAACATCTCCTGCACCTACTGAAAAGTATACACTCTTTCAGGATGCAGAAAACCAGATACAGAAAGACTATTAAAGGAGTACCAAATGTCTTGTGAATGAAACACAGCAACATCGCTACTAGAGTTACTGAATTAGATCTCCATCAAAGATGGATGAAGATGGCTGATGCTTTGAACTAACCAAGCTTTGCATCTGGAGTGAGTAGTTATTGTGTCTGCTTGGGGCTGAAAACCAAGTGAAACATTGAAACCACAAAGTCTCAGCTGATGGAGTCACAAGAATGCTTCTTATGAACTCAAAAACACCAGGGTACAAGCAAAGTGTCCAGAGAGCTCCAACAAATAGTCAGCACACTACCCACCTCATCCCCTCTACCACTGCCCATCACTGTTGAGGAGGTAGATAAGACCCACACCCACAAAAGCTGGGAATCCTGCAGGACCTGATGGTGTCTTTCCAAAATTTCTTAAAGACATCAGGACCAAGAGATGAAAATGGCTGGCAGCACTGTTGTCCAATATCCATTCCTCAGGGTTCGTTCCAAGAATTTGGTGTGAGGCTATGGTTATTGCCATTGCCAAGACTAGGAAGTCAACCAGTAATCCCTCATCATACCCACTCATATGAACAAGTGGGTTTCTGACCAGGTTGCAGCTGCACTGATCAAGTATTAGCTTTAACAACACACATTGAGGTGGGATTCCAGTGAAAACGTATCACCAGGACAACTTCTTTAGGTGTATCTGCTGTCTATGACACTGTACGGAAGAATGGCCTTCTCCTGAAAGTGACCAAAATTATCCCATGCAACGGAATCATAAAATTCCTCTGAGAAGTTCTAATCAAAGTGTAGACCGAGGTCCAGTGTGCTTCAGTAGCAGCAGCCATGGGAATTACAAGTTGTGGACTACAAACTGTGGCTTGTTGGTAGAACTTCCTGGTTCCTGCCAGATGTACCCTCTCCACCTCCCAGCAGGAAGTGTCAGCACTGACTCAAGCTGGGAGCATGTAACAGGCAAGCAGAAAGGAGGCTTTCTGGACTGTAATCCTGTTATGTGTTTCTTTACAGAATAAAGTGTTGTTCCTGGTGGTTTGTCTGAATGGGTCTGGTCTGAGGTGAATACACACTGACACAGAAGCAGAGCACACAGAGGAGCCTCAAGCCCAGTTTCCCAAAGTTGTGTAAAATGCCCCAAGGCAGGCTTCCCCTAACTGGAACAACCTCATACTGGGCCGGAGAACAGCAAGGGAGCTTGTAGCAGGGTGGTCACCCCGCTCCAGCCCTGAAGGGGTTAAAACAGCCCTGGGAGAGGGCTGCCTGAGGGAGCCAATAGTAAAAGCAGCCCCAGAGAGGGCTGCAGCTGGGAAAAGGGACTAAGAACAGCTGGGGGAAGCTGACTATGTAGCTGACCACAGGTGTGGCTGGCTCAATTAGGGCCCATCTGGCCCTTATAAGAGGGCTGTGGGTCAGAAGCTGGAAGAGTCTCACTCTAGCCCTGGAGTGGGAAGGGCTAGCTCCCTGGGAGCAAGGTACCTGAGGCGGAGCAGTGCTGGGGAAGGGCAAAGGGAGCTGGGGAGCTCCAGCCTGGTAAACCCCCAGGCCGTAGGCCTTCGTAAAGGCCCAAAGGGGCAGCCTGGGAATAGGCAAAGGCAGCAGGTCCTAACCCGTTGCCAGTGATGAGTGGCCATCGCACTGCAGTCTGCCCCAGTGAGCAGGGGTTAGATGATGACTGGCAGTAGCCACTGAGGCAAGGTGGGTTTAGAGGGTTGGGGGTTCCCCGGGAGAGGAGACCCAGAGTGTGAGGGCACTACCAGGAGGCAGCACCCCAAGGTAAAGGGTCACTGGGGTCTGGGAGGGACATGGAGGCCAGTGGCAGGTGAGACATCGGCCTTCGTTTGGTTAGGTTAAACAAACCAAGCTCTTTGAGTCTCCTCTCATAAGGTATCAGAGTAACAGCCGTGTTAGTCTGTATTCGTAAAAAGAAAAGGAGTACTTGTGGCACCTTAGAGACTAACCAGTTTATTTGAGCATGAGCTTTTGTGAGCTACAGCTCACTTCATCGGATGCATAGCATATCGTGGAAACTGCAGAAGACATGTCTTCTGCAGTTTCCACGATATGCTATGCATCCGATGAAGTGAGCTGTAGCTCACGAAAGCTCATGCTCAAATAAACTGGTTAGTCTCTAAGGTGCCACAAGTACTCCTTTTCTTCTCTCATAAGGTAGACTTTCCATTCCTCTGATAGTCCTAGAAGCCCTTTTCTGCACCTGTTCCAATTTGAATTAATTTTTCTTAAACATGGGACACCAGAATTACACACACTATTCCAGATGAGGTCTCACCAGTGACTTGTATAACGGTACTAACACTTCCCTATCTCTACTGGAAATACCTCGCCTGACACATCCTAGGATTACATAAGCCTTTTTCATAGCCTCATCAGATTGGTAATTCATAGTCATTCTGTGATCAGCCAATACACCCAAGACTTTCTCCTCTGTTGCTTCCAACTGATAAATCCCCAGTTTATAACAAAAAGTCTTATTGTCAGTCCCTAAATGCATAATTTTTCACTTTGCACTATTACATTTCATCATATTTTCATTACTTCAGTTTACAAGATCATCCAGATCTTCTTGTATGATATTCTGGTCCTCCTCTGTAGTGGCAATACTTCCTAACTTTGTCATCCTCAGATTTTATGAGCACACTCCCACTTTTTATGCCAAGTTCATTTATGAAAATGTTAAATAAAATTAGTCCCAAAACCAATCCCTGAAGACCTCTACCAGCGACCTCCCTCGAGCCTGCCAGTTGACCTTTCAGTATGACCAGTTCTTTATCCACCTTTCAATTCTCATATTAATCCCCATTTTCTCCAATGTAACTGATAATTTCCCATGTAGAACTGTATCATATGCCTTATTGAAATCCAGGTAGATTAAATCTACAGCATTCCATTTGTCTAAAAAACTGAGTTATCTCAAAGAAAGAGATCAGGTTGATCTGGCATGATCTACCTTTTGTAAAACAATGTTGCTTTTTTCACAATTACCATTTACCTCTATGGTCTTTACTACTTTCTCTACACTTAGAATGATTTATAGCAATGCAGCTACACTGGGGCTGTCCACAAATGGAAGTAACTGAGGCAAACTGTCAGTGTAGGCAAAGCCTGTGTTTTCATTCACCTGCATCCCAAGTGACATAACCACTGGACTATTGGCTATTCTGGGTATGCAGAAATTGCATTCTGGGCCTGAGGAAGTTTCCTATGAAAAAAAATTATCAAAAAGTTTCTGATCAGCTGTATTTGTGACTTAATTCTGCTCACACCTAGGGTGAAATTCTACCTCCTTTTAATTCAACAGAAGCAGGATTTCAGTCCTAGTGTTTTGTCTTTTGCACAGAAAGCCTACTCATCCATATCCTGTGCTCAGAGTTCAGCAAAGGAGTGGTCCAAAGCCTGTTGAACACATGGGGAACCTGTCCACTCACATCAACAGGCTTTGGATATGGCCCCTGAAGTGCAACAAACTTGTTCACCACACTGGGAAAGGCAGGACTACAGCCGTTGTGATTTTTATCTGAGGATATAAGAGAACAGGCCCTCCAGATTCAGTCTGTGCAGATCAGTACCAGTGTTATCCTCAACAACAAGGATCAAAGTATTCATAAAGTCTAGTGGAGAAAATAATAATAATAATGTTGTTAACCTTTAACACAGATAGCATTAAAGCTTGAATAAAAGAAAGGTAGACACAGTTGTGTTAGTGATTACCATATTATATTTCCCAGGATATAAAAATTAATAAAATATGGATCTCTAACCTATTCACAGTGTTTTGTAGTAATTAAGCTGTCACTACACTTGCTGGGTTTTTGAAAATAATATTTTATGAACTTTATGCTTACCTGGAAGTCGAATATTTTCCTACCTAGAAGAATACAAATAAAATTATTTATTTCACTGGGTTTCTTTAAAAAACAAGTAACATATTTAATGAAGGTTATAATCCAATAGATTTGTTTAAAAGAAATTGTCTACACTAAAAAAAAAATCACATAAATTACACTACATGTAGAATTTGGTGTGTTTTAAAATACTTCTTTTTCACATAATTAAGCACATGTACAGAATGTAGAAACCTGATGCTGAAACAAATATTACATGTGCCTATAAATTAATGTGTCCCCTTAGGAAAATGAAATTTCACAGTGTAATTACCCCATTTCTTCACAGAAGACATAAAGAAATTTATGGAACTAATTACTCTGATAATGAAGAGGGATTTTTTTTTCTCTTCCAGTGCAATCCCACCTAAAAGGAAGAAATGGGGAACTGTAACTCATTGAACTCCCCGGCAGCTCCACTGTTATATATTTATTATTATTAGAAACTGAGGCGTTTTATTACTTTTGTGTCAGTACTAAATATAAACATCCAATATAAGGCAAGAGATTTTGTAATGGGTTTCTGCAAGCACCTCAACAATTAATCTTTAAATTACTATAGATTAAACCAAAAGTCCATATTTAAAGCATTATTACAGGTTTCATGCACAGTATGTCCCTCTTCCTCTGTTCTAGAATTGTTTGTAATGTAGTCTGTGAAGGGCCCCATTAAATCACTTCTTTCATCATAGGAAAACTTGAGTAGAGTGTCTGGATGGTCATCTTTTGGACCATCCTGTAAGACACCAAAGTGGTTACATCAAAACATTGTAATCTAGGGTCTCTTATAATAATAATTATTAATGAGTATCTTTCATCTGAAGATCTCAAAACCCTTCATAATTGTTAACTAAATTAATTTTCTAGAGGCCGTATTCCTGTGCTTACACTTGAGAGTGAATCTCAGGTGGCTAACCAGATAAGTGAGATATTTATACATTTAAGGGACACTGTTAACATGAAATTTTGTCAATTAAAAAAAAAAGAGTTCAAAGCCATTTCATCTATCACCCTTGTCCGTGTCTCCCTGGCAGTTTCTGTGGTTTTTTCTTACAAATGCATTTTACTATGTTTTTCTCTCTGTGTGGTATATAAAATACACTTGCAAATAGCAAGGGAAACTATAGTGAAATTTTCACACTAAAAAAGTGAAACAAGTGATGCACACGTACCAAATGCCAAAATGAACAAATATAAATATATATATCCCTAATCTCTTTTCCATTTATAACAATCTTAGATGCTGTTTGTAACAACAGTTGGTAAACAATATTCAGACATGTGTGATTACTGACTTGATTATGTCCCTTTAAAGTGGGTATTACTTGACAAAAAGTACATGCTGTATAAATTCATCCCTTTAAAGGCTCAGTCATGGCTTTGCCAGGTGCCCTGATCAAGGGACAACATGTTGTTCCATTGCTCCTGGAGCAGATTCTAAGGGTACAGTAGAATCTCAGAGTTATGAATGCCAGAGTTACAAACTGACCAGTCAATCACACACCTCATTTGGAACCGGAAGTATGCAATCAGGCAGCAACAGAGACAAAAGAAAAAAAGCAAACAGTACAGTACTATGTTAAATGTAAACTACTGAATAAATAAAGGGAAAGCAATATTTTTCTTCTGCATAGTAAATGTTCAAAGCTGTATTAAGTCAATGTTCAGTTGTAAACTCTTGAAAGAACAACCGTGTTTTGTTCAGAGTTACGAACATTTCAGAGTTATGAACAACCTCAATTCCTGAGGTATTCGGAACTCTGAGGTTCTACTCTATGTCTAGAAGTGACATGAGAGTCTGAAGGGATTAGCTGCCTCAAGTACATAAGAACATCATACTGGGTCAGACCTATGCTCCATCTAGCCCAGCATCCTGTCTCTGCCACTTACTAGTGACAGATGCTTCAGAGGGAAAGAACAAAACAGAACAATTTTGTTTGATCCATCCCTTGTCATCCAGCTTCTGGCAGCCAAAGATTGAGGGACACCCATCTGGCTAATGGCCATTGATGGACATATCCTTGATGAACTATTTTTTTTTAACCGAGTTATACTTTTGGCTTTCACAACATCCCCTGGCAATGAGTTGTGAAACACAATGGCAGTGTGTTGTGTGAAGAAGTACTTCCTTTTGTACTTCCTTCCTTCCTGCTGCCAATTAATTTAAACGGTGACTGCTAGTTCTTGTGTTATGAAAAGGGGTAAATAAAATTTCCCTATTCACTTTCTCCACACCATTCATGATTTTACAGATCTCTACCATATCAGCCTTTATTTGTCTCTTTTCTAAGTTGAACAGTCCCAGTCTTTGTAATCTCTCCTTAAATGGATTCCATCCACCTAATAATTTTTATTGTCCTTCTCTGCACCTTTTCCAATTCTAATATATCTTTTTTGAGATGGGGCAAGCAGAACTGCACACAGTATTCAAGGTGGGTGTACCATGGATTTATGTACTAGCATTATAATATGTTCTGTTTTATTACCTATTCCTTTCTTAATGGTTCCTAATATTCCGTTACCTTTTTTTTTTTGACTACTGCTGCACATTGACCGGATGTACATGCCTAGGGTTTCAAATGGGATTATATTTGGGGCACCTAGCCCATCTTGTTGCACAAACTACCATCCCCACGCTGCTATTTTTATCACACTAGCTCAATCAAAGCTAGCACATATATATCTACCTGAACTGGAAATTACACCTCAAGCTACAGTGTAGACTTACCCTAAGAGTCACAATTCCCCTGGTTCTAAGGGGGAAATACTCTGCATTGGGGGGTCTCTTTGTTGCAATATACTTCCCTCAGGACGTTGAACTAGCTATATTAAATGGTACATAGAATCATAGAATATCAGGGTTGGAAGGGACCTCAGGAGGTTATCTAGTCCAACCCCCTGCTCAAAGCAGGACCAATCCCCAATTAAATCATCCCAGCCAGGGCTTTGTCAAGCCTGACCTTAAAAACTTCTAAGGAAGGAGATTCCAGCACCTCCTTAGGTAACGCATTCCAGTGTTTCACCACCCTCCTAGTGAAAAAGTTTTTCCTAATATCCAACATAAATCTCCCCCACTGCAACTTGAGACCATTACTCCTTGTTCTGTCATCTGCTACCACTGAGAACAGTCTAGAGCCATCCTCTTTGGAACCCCCTTTCAGGTAGTTGAAAGCAGCTATCAAATCCCCCCTCATTCTTCTCTTCCGTAGACTAAACATCCACAGTTCCCTCAGCCTCTCCTCATAAGTCATGTGTTCCAGTCCCCTAATCATTTTTGTTGCCCTCCGCTGGACTCTTTCCAATTTTTAAATTGGAAAGATTTGGGCCCCACATCCTTCTTGTAGTGTGGGGCCCAAAACAATGTTGAATAGAGGGGAACGATCACGTCCCTCGATCCGCTGGCAATGCCCCTACTTATACAGCCCAAAATGTCGTTGGCCTTCTTGGCAACAAGGGCACACTGTTGACTCATATCCAGCTTCTCGTCCACTGTAACCCCTAGGTCCTTTTCTGCAGAACTGGGGCGTACAGGGGTGTATGTTCTACATACAGGGGCGTAGCCAAGATCTGGAGCAGGTAGCCAGTGCCAGGGAACTCCTTATGCCCCCTCTGCAGCCACACAAACCAACAACAATCTGGCTCCTTAATAAGTACGTTAATTAGAACAAAAATGGAGCTTCTTTCTATGCAATAATACCAGTATTATTCTCATCATTCATGCTCTACCCATTATAGAACTCCCAGCACTACTATCAATAATAAATACAATTAAAATTTCTACCTTGTTGAATGCTATTTGTCAAAGTTAACAGCCAGAAAAAAATAAATTCACTCATTTGTGACACCATGATTCACTTATCATTCCTCTCTTCACTCTACCTACACTGACAACCCATGAACGCCAAAAATAAAGGCGGCTTTACAAGGATTTCAACTGTGGGATAATGGCCACACAAAAACATAATGTCTGCTGTTTCAGATGCAAAGTTAATTAATTTAATAGAACACATCTGGAGGCAAGCTAATGAAGGCAGGGTCTGTCAATTATCACAATATTTTTTAAAAAAAAAGATTTTGCATTTTATGAAAATGTTATTCCTCCCTCTAACAGCCAACTTCTCAGAGAACCAAGGCAAGAATATGAATTCACATAAGTTTTTTTTTAATCTATGCTTGTATATACTCTGTGTGTGTGTGTGTTTGAGTGCATACACACATGCACATGCATGCACTGGATGTTGGGAACAATATATACTTATTTATGTGTCTATTTGTATACATTTATATAAATAAATTTATGTAACTATATATAAATTAATAAATTCTCATGGCATTTACATTGTATTTGAAACCATTTTAGGGCTTCTTACCCAGTACTTACTCCAATGACTTCCATGGAAGTGTTGCCTGATTAAGAACTGCAAGGGCTAGATGGTGGGCCAGATCCTCAGCTGGTCTACACAGCTGATATTCTGGACCTGTGCCTTCAAAGCACATCCCCTTTGGGGATTGGGGGGGGAGGGGCGGAGCCTGATGGCATTGTGTCTGAGCAGATTCACATTGTATAGATGCTCAGGACCTGGCCAAACACAATCTAATTCTTCATGTGCGAAAACCTCTAGTTATGTAAAATCATAGCAAATGCATACAAAAAAATAACATGAAATCGTAGTCCTTCAAGTTAGTAATGGGACAAATCTGCAGAAGACAGGAGGCTTGACTCTGTTTTGATGACAGTCCATGTGGATTAGCTGAATGAAGGATTTGTTCAAGCACGAATTGCTGAAGAGGCTGTTAGAATAATGGAGGAAACTGATTTTCAAATTTATCTTTGTGCATGTTGAAGAGTCTGTTACTTTCTTTGTTAAAAGTTAATCGTGAGGCATACTGAACGTCTGTAACTCTTGTTGACAACAATAGGAGATGCTGGGGCTTAGAACCTCTCAGGCAGGTTCTTAAATAAATGCCTTTAATATATACTACTTAAATATATGTTTGTTTTTCTATTGTACTTCTATGCTTGTTCTTCTCTCATTGATTTCTAGACCTCCTTCCCTATCTTTTGCTATCCCTTTTCTCTCTAACATTTCTCTTCCATGTGTCCGTCTGTGTCTGCTCTGGTCTTCTGACACTCTTTCCTGTGGCAGTCTCCTATCTATTAATCATTTTCATTTGTTGGTTGAATGGTAGAATTAAATTGCTCCTCTTCTTTGTTCAACCGATGCTGATAGATATCTCCTCTGACACTCAGATTATCTATCTGGAACAGATCTGAATTTTACATATAAATTATTATTTATTTTTTGTTGAATGCCAATAGCATGCTCAGTGCTGTAGTGAGCACAGAAGAAAACAGTCCATACTCCAAAGGTATATGTGTGTATAGATATGACAGAAAATACAGAAATACGGGTCAGGGACATAAATGCATCAGTGAGCCACAAAAAACCTAGTATTAAAATGGAGAACTTTTAACTTTTCTTACTATAGTTTCATTCTTTGATGGATTGTTGTTCAAAGACCTCATAGAAGTGTGTTTAGTAGTGGAATTTGACTGAAGAGCGTTATGAATGGCAACCATTATGTCTGGTTGATTCACAGAGGTAGGAGAGGAAGAAAGATAAAAAGGTAACAGCAAGATAGCAAACATAGCCAGGGCAACAGAGGGAGTAGTTAAAAAAAGAAAGTGGAAATGTAGCTGAGTAGTAGCAAAATTTGAAAGTGAGGGTCTTCCCCAACTCTATTTGCCCATATGTCTCCCAAATTTCAGGCCAGGACACTGAATAGGTGTCAGCATTTCAAAAATGATGTGCCAATGGAGAAGTGGCACTGGGTCATGTTTAAGGGCTGAATCCCTCCAAAAACTTTATACAATAGATTGTGGAATAATGCTACCCTGCCTTAGAGGTGTAGAAAGGGTTATTGTGAGCAAAATAAAATGACTATTCCTTCTTCTCAGATATGTCACCTAAATGCAAGTTGTCCCACTGTTTTGTTTTTTCTTCTTTCCCTTGAGACTCTTTCACTTAGCTTTTTTTAGTGGTTTATTGCACTGCAGTGTTCATGTAGCCCTAGATATAACAACCATCTTTCATCCCAACCACTGGAAGGTGCACAGTATATTGGTGCTGTTGGTAATCTGAGTTAATCAGCCTTCCTTTTTTCGTAGTTTATTGTGGCACATTCAGGGGCAGGTGTGGCACAGAAAAATGTCTACTGTTAAACTGATGTGATTGATGATGGGGTCCCACTGAAGATTATAAAGGGCATGAGCTGATGCAAATAGCATAATTTTGTTTAACAATGAGGTAAAAGGAACATTTAATGCAGTAAGGAGACCTGGATAGAGGCAAGAAAAAGTGTGCTTTTTCTAAAAGCCAGCCACCTAGCAGCTTGTGTACTATTCTATTAAATTTATTTAAATAAACATTAGGTTATTGTTCATTTTTTTCTAATGCTGAATAAAAACACTGAACCTGCAATTTGTATTCAGGATTTTGACTCTGCCATAATAAACTGAGTTCCTTTAGTAACCACCCTTCTGGTACTTCACACAACAGTATCACATGTAGGTTATAAGCTTGAGAAGAAGAGTAGATATACAAGAGAAATGGTATTTAGACACCAAATGCATGAACTGGAAATGACAGATGAGCAATGCATCTAGTGTTTCAATTTGAACAGGAGAGACATCTTGTACTTCTGGGATCTAGTCTCCAGGCAACTGGAGACTGGAATAAAACATTCATTTCCTTCCTGTTCTACAACAGTAACCTCTGAATAATGTGAGCAAAGAACTAGAGAAGGACACTTTTGGTACTGGGTACAAAGTATTATAAAGAATGCGTAGTAGGGATGGTGATTTTTCTGAACACCGCCAGTGCTTTATTTCATTCCTAATTGCTATGTTTGTACCCAGTTCAATGATCATAGTTTCCAAACATATCACAAAGAACAATGACACCTCAAAGAAGGATTCTACACCTTTGCTTTTCCTAATCTTTTACGGAGTCATTGATTGCTCTTGTATTGTTGGGACATGACACAAGGTATGGATGATATCACAGGCAACACCTGCACAGGAGAAACTTGCACATTGATAATGCATGATGCCTGGAATATCGGGGCTAAATTTCTTTATCACTATCTTGGGTATAAATGATATTATACTTACAACTAGCAGTCAGCCAGATGTTGAAATTCTAATTTCCTAACTCTAATCATGCACGCTGTACAATGATGATTAAATATAGTAACAATGAATATCTTTAAAACTTTTATCTTATTACTAAAATATAATCTGGACCATATTTAATCTGGACAAATAGCTTGCTTAGTTCTGTAGATCGAGAAGCACACGATTTACCATAATAAGTGTGTCTTCTTTTATAATCCACCGTAATCCTCTCATTACTAGAGTTGTATGGACTTTCTTGTTTACATTTTGAAATTTTTCTGCAGTAAGAATTGAGATTTTCATCAAAACATATGAATTTGTTCCAGAACAAAATCTATTCAAATTTATCAGAGAAGGTAGCTAATTTTTGCACTTGAAAAACTTGTTTTCTGTGCAGTAGCAAATTTATGGGCAGGCAAGACTTTAAAAGCTTCATAGAGGCATGATAACAAACATGGCACCACTCCTTAACTTCTCTGTGGTAGTGTCTGTCACCGCAAGATTAAGTTCTACCCTTCTGAAAGCCATGATTACTTAGTTATGTATCTTGTAACATATACTTATAGGTCGCAGTGTACCTAGTGTACCTAAGATGGCATTGACTGAAAAGTCTTCATAAAGAACTAGGATATCTCAGGGAGGAATGAATAGACAAATTCTTGCTGAGCAAACTGTCATTTGCCAATAAGAAGAGCACATGACAAAAATGTCAAATCTTACATCTCTTTGCAAATCTAATTAAAACCTTTTTTACACCACTGTTATCATTGATGTGAACTTTTTTTCTCACATTCACGCTTTTCTTCCTTTTCAGCAAGTAAGTCACAAATTTAGGCTTTCTGTAAATTTGGGAAATCCCTTTACCCAGTGCTCATGAGCACTGCTCACTGCTAAATTTCTTTTCCTAAATACCATGTTTCACATTTGGACTCTCCTAATACTTTCTAGTTTCTATGCATATGCAGATCACCACAATTTGGCATTCAAATATTTGTGTTTAACAATAAAACAATGTGAAGAAAGAAAATCCAAGGTGGGAAATGGGACCTAGAAACAACTAAAGCAACTAGATGGTGGAACAACACCCACCTTATCATTATCCTCATCTCTTCATCATCTTCTCAGTATTTTTCCCTCTTGCTTTATGATATGGAGAAATTACAGCAGAGAAAAAAAGTGAGTAATCTTGATTTTTCAAAGGTGCTGAGCATTCACAACTCCCGGTTAGTAGGAGGCATGAGGACTCAGCACCATTGTCAATCAGACCATGAATTGCAAACTAGCACATTTAAGCACATAGTTAAGTAGTTGTACCTCCATGGTAACTCCAATGGAAGTCCTGATACTGTACATGATAACTTTCACTATTACTGTGTTAACTCCTCGTAAGTATGTATCCAGCTGTTGCCTTAATTCTGTTCCCAGTTCATTGGGAGCTGGCTTAGGGACTGCAAAGTTACTAACATTATTGATTACTCATTAACCTTCTCAATAATCCTTTTGATTACTTAATAACCTGTATCAATCTATATAACAACTGAACTAAACTGACCAGGCCATTATCTATTTGATCTAAACCATTGTTCATGTGGCATTGTTTGTACTGCACCAGACTGAGTCAGGATGCCAAGTATTATTTCTTAATGTGATCTTTCAGCTTCCATTCTCTTCTACTCCAGGTCTAGGTCCTGATTCAGAAAAGCACTTAAGAACTTTCTTAGGTTCATGGGTGAAACCCTAGCCCATTGAAACCAATAGGAGTTTTGCTACTGGCCTCAGTGGGGCCAGGGTTTTACCCTATGACTATTCAGCACAGTAGTTTGGTGCATATTTAAATATGTGCTTCAGTACAGGAAGCCAATGGAACTTAAGTGCTGGCCTGAACAGGGATGCTTTCCTAAGTCAGTGTCTGTATCAGAAAAAATTGTACACTGAAAAGATTCGCATGATGCATAAAACTTGTATACCCTGAAAAGAGTATGATTGACAAGAGGGTGGATGAGCCATTTCCTCCCTATTTTCAGTTAATATGAGTCTTGATCCTGAGCACAAAGAATAAGCAGGAGTGATGAATATGGGTATGTCTACGCTAGAGCTGGAGATGCAATTTCCAGGTCAGGTAGACTCTGATTGAGCTAGCACACTAAAAATAGGAGTGGAGCCTCTGTGGTGAGATCAGCAGAACTATCCCACCTGAAACCCTAGGTATGCATTTGGACAGCTAGCTTATCCCGCCACTCATGTCATTCTGCTTCCAGGACCAAAATATATTTATCTTAATCTGTATTGTTTGCACCATCAGATTGGAAGATTTGCTCCTAAACAAGCTCCAGCTGTTGAGTGTTTACTTGGAGGAGTAGATAAATTGGACTAGAGTAAAGCTGGTAGGTACTGAAAAAGGAGAATACATTAGGGGTTTGGAAAGGAATGAGGTTTATTATATCAATATCTTCTAGTAGCATGAGGAGTTGCTCGTATTTCTCCTTCTGCATTTAGAATCTTGTCTGGCTTTGTTTGGCATGCCAGCCAGGTGCAGCATGATTTGCACTATATGCTAGTAAGCCTAATATTTTGGGATTCTCCAGATATATCCTGAGGCTTTGGAGACTTGTGTCCAAGAAGAGGAACCTTGCCAGAAGAAATATAACTATATACCATGGGAAAATCCTGTGGCTTTTTTTTTGTATTTATTTTAATAGATAAAAATTATTAATACAAGAATCTAATGCCTTTGGGTCTATACAATTATTTTCTCTGTATATCTTTTGCCAAAAATGTCAAATACACATTTTTCTGGTATATAAAGGAACAAAAATATGTTCCTCTTAGCATCAAATTACATTGTAAAGTGATCGATTTAAAAAAAAACATTACTAAAGTCTTGATTATGATATTGTATAAAGTAGCATCAAATATTATGCATAGAGGTCAAACAATATTCATTAATAAGGGAAAGTATTCATGGAACGATAAATGTTTGTTACAGAATGTAGAAACATTTTCACAAAAATAGCAGGGGTATTTATAATGAGTCTTGGGGGGAGGAAGGAAATTTGAACCCCATTTTTATGGGAATAATATAAGCTTTAAGTCACTGATTATGATATATCTGTCTACCCTTTCACCCTGTCATGAGGCATTTACTAATGAGCCATGTGACACTTACATGCCTCTGTTGCAGTTTGGGTCTCCCCGGTCCTACTAGGTGTGATGAGGCTCTGAACTGACTCAGCCTTTGGTCTTGATATCCAGGCAGTCAAAAGACGAGTCTGGTTGTGGGTTAGTCAGTAATTCAGCCTGTGACTGAATCCATGACAGTTCTTTCCTTAAGGGTCTATCAACGATCAAAAGGAAAACCAGACATAAACAAACGTAAGGTTTAAAACAAACAAAAGGAAATATTTCTTCACACAATGCACAGAACTCATCAGAACAGGAACTGGTTGTCAGGTGATGTTGTGAAGGCCAAAGCTATAACTGGGTTTAGATAAGTTCATGGAGGATAGGTCCATCAATGGCTATTAGCCAAGATGGTCAGAGATGCAACCCCATGCTCTGGGTGTTCCTAGCCTCCGACTGACAGATGCTGGGACTGGGTGACAAGGCATGGATCATTTGATAATTGTCCTGTTCTGTAAATTTCCTTTGAAGCATCTGGCATTGGCCACTATCAAAAGACAGGATACTGGGCTAGATGGAGCACTGGTCTGATGCTGTATGATCATTCTTAAGTTCTTACAAGGAGGTGGCAAGACTCTCTTCCTTCACAGAGCCTCTGGTAGGCCAGAGCCTGGTTCAGCACCTGTAGGTGAGTTTCTACTAATAGTCCCAAACTAATGATTCAGTATCAGGTCCTCCATTTCCCTCAAAGCCCTGCTCCCCACCCCCCCAACAGGCAGCAGGAGCTAGCTTCTGCCTTCAGACAGACACCCTCCAGGAGCTGAGGAATGAAGATCTGCTCTCCCCTCAGGTTTGCTAGCATTTGAACTGGCTTCTGCCTTCTACATCCTACCTCTAGGCCTGACATGTCTTGTAGGTGTGGTAGTGTGGGGCTGCCTGAGCCCAGAGCAGTTCATTAACCCTCATATGTCCAGTGTGGGGTTTATACCTCCTCTCACAATCTCTATAGCTACTACATTTCTGGCACAAATAATAAAATAAATTCTAGTTATTAAACATTATAATTTAGTTCAATTAGATCAATTTTAGGTAGTATCCTATACCTGCCCTAATGATAAAAATCTTCCAAGGATTAGGATGCCTGAAAGATTGTCTTTCCTTCAGTGGCCATGACTTCCCTTAACAATAACATTCCACTGGAACAGTGAAACTCATGACTAATGGGGAATGTTTGTGAGCACTGGAGACAGAACTTTCACATACACTAGACAGATATGTAGACTGATGAACATTGTTGGTTAATGTTATGCTTAATGATTTATGTCATCACCACAGAGATGATTGCTGAAGCCATGCGAGCAGAGGTGGAAAAGAAGATGATCACAGGTCCAAGGACAAGGCTGAAGAGGGGAAGAGAAGGACACTCCAAGACGCTGTAGGAATGTACAGAGATTGGAGGAGAACCAAGACAGGACTTGTGAAAGTCAACAGTAGACTGGAAGAAAAGTATGATCAACAGTGTGAAAAGCACAAAAAACATTAAGGAGGAAAAGGATTACAGGCCTGGAGATATGGTTAGGAAGAGAAACCTGGTGAGGGTAGTGTGGAAAAAGTGGTAACCAGGCAGGAGAAAATCCAGGCCAGAACTGAATCATAGAACTCAAGGAAATGGTTGCAGATTGCTCATTTAAGAAGTTTGATGAGAGAGTGAGTTAAGTGGTAACTGGAGAGGCAGGTAGGGTAAAACATCTGAGAATGGAGGAAACCAGCAAGTGTTTATATTTAACAGGGAAGTAACCAGAAGTTAGTGACTTTCACCTCCCCAACCACTCCACACTCTACTTACACAGTATGAGATTACTCCATCTTTACGCAAGTACAATAGGTTTTACCATCAGATAATAGTTAATAATAAGTACATTTCCAGAAAAAAGGATATATTCCTGGATGAGTAAGAAACAGAAAAATGGGCTATATTTGTTGGGTAAGTTAATTGCAATGAGTAGTTCAGCTAGCTCTACTATTTAGCAGATATTATCATCAAAATTATTTACTGATGAACTGTGTTTAAATCAGCTCCTCTCCCTGCACTTCCACTGCCCAGACACAAGACCTTGCCTTTGTCAGAACACTCTCACACTGCCCCTAATATCGGTCACTGCTTTCCTAAATTTCTCTGCCTTAACATCCTCCCATCTCATGTCCCATCTAACTTTAAAAATTCCTCTATTTCCAAATGTCTCTTAAATTCTCCTTCCTGGATCTCCATTATTGACTTTATGACTAACTGCTTTAATATATAAATTAAATGGATTATATTCCTCAATTTTTTTACACCACTGTATTCAGTAATTTATTGCATATACTGTCTTTTATTTTCAACTCTGAACAGTTTGTTGGGATTGGAATACACTTTTTTAATGCAAAACCCTATATAAAGTTAAGTTGTTTTGTAATGCAGAATAACATATAGTACACACTGAACATATCTCTGGATCGTGAAGACATCTTCACTCTGCCTGATTACAGAAGAGATCAAGTTAGAGAAGGACATCTCTATGGATAATGGTGAAATGATAGTTCAAGGTAAGTATGAATAACCACAGTTATAGTGTGTACTCAATGTTAGTTAAATAGGTACAGATCTGCTGGAAACTGGACTTGGGAAACACTGAATACATGATAAATATCACTGAAGGCTGTGTTCAAATTATCAACTGGCATTTTTTATGCAATTCATCCTCTCTTGCAGGATCTTCAAATGTTACAGTGGTAAGCTGGATGGCTGGAATGAATGAGCTTGGATTCTGCCTCCTGCAGGACAGGCAGAATTGTAAGTGGTCCAGAGGCATGGGGGAGGAGAATCAGAAGGAGCAGGGGACTAGCGGATATAGAATGGGGACAGGGCACAAAATAGAATTGTATAAGTCTGGGGGAGTCTTAGGCATGTGTGTGCATGTGCAGTGGACTGGGGGATGCCTGGGAGCTACCAAGGACTGGAGTAGAAATGGATATGGATTTGTAGGAGATTAGGGTGGAGCATAGAGAGGCTGGAAAGACAGAGGAGTGCATGGAAGGCAGAGGTGAAGGGGAGATAATGGAAAAGAGTGAGTCATGGAAGGGGGTAGGGAACAGGACTTGGAGGTGGTGGCAAGAGACAGGAGGCCATGGAGGGGAGTCCAGGTATTCACAGGAGGCATGGATGGGGAGCATAGAAGGGCTGGGAAGGAAAGCAAGAGGGAATCAAGGGACTTGGAGACATTTAAGGTACATCTGTTCGGCAACTGAAGGTGTGAATATACGTATACCCATGCTATCTTAAATCTAGCTACCACAGTAATCAAGAGTAGTGTAGAAGTGGTAGTATGGGCTTCAGCATAGGCTAGCAACCTGGATACATATCAGTTTCCTCAATTTCCTTAAATGTTTCCTCAGTTTCCTTAAATTCCAAGCCCTGGCCACTACATCTACACAACAATTGTTTCCCATGCTATCTATATTAAAGCTAGAAGGGTATGCCTATCCGTGTTACAATCACACCTGCTTTTGCAGTGTACATATAACCTCAAAGGGAACTATCCTCAAAATGGCACACTCTTCTTTTAAAACTAAGCAATACTTATTGTCCTATACAACATTGCTTGGGGCAGGGTGGGGGGGGTGGAACACTGCAGACAGGCATAATTAGCCATTGAAGCTGGCATGATTTTGTAATGTTTTTTCCCCTAAAGACAAGTAGATAGATCTTTTATTTGATGTAATTTAAACAAATGTATTTGGATGTTAATTCGTATAATATCTGTTTATACCGTACAATTGTTACCATAGTCAGATGGCCTCCTGCAGCTACATAAATGACAAGCAATGCCAGTGCAGCTACAGAAAAGAGATACTGAGAAAAAGCTGAGGTTGACTATTGGGAAAGCCAGGGACATAGGCCCAGATCCTAGTTCCAGGCCCTTTGTGTCACCCTGAAAAGCTTCTAGCCCTCTCCTGAACCATCCAACATACTGTATGTAGCAGAGGGATTTTTCTGGAAGTGCGAGAGGATGTGGTTGGACAACAGTGAAGTCCAGTGATTCCTGGCTGGTATAATAGCCCCTCCAAAGATGTCCTTCTAGATGTCAGAACATGCAAAGGATTGGCAATGAATCTCCCACACCAAAGCACACAGAAAAAGGATGAATCAGCAGAATGTCTTGAGGCTGTGGAGTTATCCATTTGACTTTAGAATTATAGAGGATTAGGGTTGGAAGAGACCTCAGGAGGTCATCGAGTCCAACCCTCTGCTCAAAGCAGGACTAACACAAACTAAATCATCCCAGCCAGGGCTTTGTCAAGCTGAGCCTTAAAAACCTCTAAGGCTGGAGATTCCACCACCTCCCTAGGTAACCCAGTCCAGTGCTTCACCACCCTCATAGTGAAATAGTTTTTCCTAATATCCAACCTAGACTTCCCCCACTGCAACTTAAGACCTTTGCTCCTTGTTCTATCATCTGCCACCACTGAAAACAGCCTAGCTCCATCCTCTTTGGAACTCCCCTTCAGGTTGTTGAAGGCTGCTATCAAATCCCCCCTCACTCTTCCCTTTTGCAGACTAAATAAGCCGAGTTCCCTCAGCCTCTCCTCATAAGTCATGTGCCCCAGCCCCCTAATTATTTTTGTTTCCCTCCAATGTACTCTCTCCAATTTATCTACATCATTTCTGTTGTGTGTGTGTGGGATGGAAACTGGATGTAATACTCCAGATGTGGTCTCACCAGTGCCGAATAGAGGGGAATAATCACTTTCCTCGATCTGCTGGCAATGCTACTACTAATGCAGCCCAATATACCGTTAGCCTTCCTGGCAACAAGGGTACACTGTTGACTCATATCCAGCTTCTCGTCCACTGTAATCCCCAGGTCCTTTTCTGTAGAACTGCTGATTAGCCAGTCAGTCCCAGCCTGAAGCAGTGCATGGGATTCTTCCGTTCTAAGTGCAGGACTCTGCACTTATCCTTGTTGAATCTAAACAGATTTCTTTTGGCCCAATCCTCCAATTTGTCTAGGTAACTCTGGGCCCTATACCTACCCTCCCGTGTATCTACCTCTTCCTCTTCTTCGCAGTGTCATCTGTGAACTTGCTGAGGGTGCAATCCATCCTATCATCCAGATCATTAATGAAGATATTGAACAAAACCGGCCCCAAGACAGACCCCTTTGGCACTGTGCTTGATACGGGCTTCCAGCTAGACACTGAGCTGTTGATCACTACCCATTGAGCCCAATGATCTAGCCAGCTTTCTATCCACCTTATAGTCCATTCATCCAATCTGTACTTTTTTAATGTGCTAGCAAGAATACTGTGGGAGACAGTATGAAAAGCATTGATAAAGTCAAGATATATCACATCCACCACTTTCCCCATATCCACAGAGCCAGTTATCTCATCATAGAAGGCAATCATGTTCATCAGGCATGACTTGCCCTTGGTGAATCCATGTTGACTGTTCCTGATCACCTTCCTTTCCTCCAAGTGCTTCAGAATGGATTTCTTGAGGAACTGCTCCATGGTTTTTCCAGGGACTAAGGTGAGGCTGATTGGTTTGTAGTTCCCTGTATTCTCCTTTTCCCCCTTTTTAAAAGATGAGCACTTTTTCCAATCATCTGGGACCTCCCCCGATCGCCAGGAGTTTTCAGAGATAATAGCCAGTGGCTCTGCAATCACATCAGCCAACTCTCTCTGCAACCTCGGATGCATTAGATCCTGTCCCATGGACTTGTGCATATCCAACTTTTTTAAATAGTCCTTATCCTGTTCTTTCACCACTGAGAGCTGCTCACCTCCTCCTCATACTGTGCTGCCCAGTGTAGCAGCCTGGGAGCTGACCTTGTCTGTGAAGTCTGAGGCAAAAAAAGCATTGAGTACTTCAGCTTTTTCCACATAATCTGTCACTAGGTTGCCTCCCCCATTCAGTAAGGATCCCACACTTTCCCTGACCTTCTTCTTGTTGGTAACATACCTGTAGAAACCTTCTTGTTACCCTTCACATCCCTTGCTAGCTGCAACTTCAGCTGTGCTTTGGCGTTCCTGATTACAAACCTGCATGCTCAAACAATATTTTTATACTTCTCCCTCATCATCTGTCCAAGTTTCCACTTCTTGTAAGCTTCCTTTTTGTGTTTAAGCTCACAGAAGATTTCTCTGTTAAGCCAAGCTGGTTGCCTGCCATATTTGCCGTTTTTTCTGCACATCGGGATGGTTTGTTCCTGTGCTCTCAATTAGGCTTCTTCAAAATACAGCCAGCTCTCCTTTCTTCCTTTTGTCAGGATCCTGAACTCAACCATCTCATGGTCACTGATACCCAGGTTGCCACACACTTCTACTTCCCCTACCAATTATTCCCAGTTTGTGAGCAGCAGGTAAAGAGGATCATTGCCCTTAGTTGGTTCCTCCAACACTCGCACCAGGAAGTTGTTCCCAACACTATCCAAAAACTTCCTGGGTTGTCTGTGCACTGCTGTATTGCTCTCTCAGCAGATGTCAGGGTGATTGAAGTCCCCCATGAGAACCAGGACCTGTGATCTGGAAACTTCTGTTAGTTGTCCGAAGAAAGCCTCGTTTACCTCATCCTCCTGGTTTGGCAGTCTATAGCAGATGCCCACCATGATATCATCCTTTTTCCTCTCAGCTCTAAATTTAACCCAAAGACTCTCAACAGGCTTTTCTTCTTCATACTGGAGCTCTGAGCAATCATACTGCTCTCTTACATACAGTGCAACTCCTCCATCTTTTCTCCCCCGCCTGTCCTTCCTGAACAGTTTATACCCATCCATGATAGTGCTCCAGTCATGTGAGTTACCCCACCAAGTCTCTGTTATTCCAGTCACATCATAGTTCCTTGACTGTGCCAGGACTTCCAATTCTTCCTGTTTGTTTCCCAAGCTTCTTGCGTTCGTGCACAGGCACCTAATATTGCTGATTGCCCTACTTTATGAATCAGGAGGCCTTCCCTGTCACACCCTCCTCCTTGTGGTTCCTCCCAGTATCCCACTTCCCCACTTACCTCAGGGCTTAAGTCACCATTTCCTGGTAAACCTAGTTTAAAGCCCTCCTCACTAGGTTAGCAAGCCTGCCCGCGAAGATGCTCTTCCCTCTCTTCATTAGGTGGATCCCATCCATTCCTAGCAATCCTCCTTCCTGGAACATCATCCCATAGTTGAAGAATCCAAAGCCCTCTCTCTGACACCACCTGCACAACCATGCATTTACCTCCACAATTCAATCGTCCCTACCTTTTCCTTCAACAGGAAGGATGAACGAGAACACAACTTGCACCTCAAACTCCTTTATCCTTCTTCCCAGAGCCACATATTCTGCAGTGACCTGCTCAAGGTCATTCTTGGCAGTATCATTGGTGCCCACGTGGAGAAGTAGGAAGGCATAGCAGTTCATGGGCTTGATTAGTCTCGGCAGACACTCAGTCACATACTGAATTCTAGCTCCAGGCAAGCAGCACGCTTCTAGAGTTTCCCGGTCTGGACGGCAGATGGATGACTCCATCTGCCTTAGGACGGAGTCCCTGACCACCATCACTCATCTCCTTCTCTTGGGAGTGATGGTTGTGGACCCCCATCCCTAGGACAATGCATCCCATGCCTTCTGGTTGATGGGGTCTCCTTCTGATCCCTTCCTTCAGATAAATCTTCTAAACCATTCTCCACTGAAATACCTATGCAGAGAGCGTGAGAACGGTTTCTTACTTCTATCTGCACTGGGGGTACATGGGCTCTCCTCTTTCTTCTTCTGGAGGTCACATGCTGCCAATTTTCTTTCCCGTTCTGCACTGCCCTCTTGGATTCTTCAGCATGCTGTGCCTGCAGTACCAAATGCTGACTTCTATCTAGAAAGCGTTCATTTTCTCTGATACAATGCAGGGTTGATACTTGGGTTTCTACTCCTTTAACCTTCTCTTCCAATAGGGAGACGAGCTTGCACTTCATACAGACAAAGTCGCTTCTATCCTCTGGGAGAAAGACAAACATGGCACATCCTGTGCAGGTCAAAAGAGCTGATCGCTCACTATCCATATTGTCTTCCTTCTAAGAGCCTCTTCAGATGTTGTACTTACTGCTCACAGAAGCTTGAAAGACAAAAGACTCTGTGGGAACTCCCCCACAGGTGAACTGCCAGACAAACTGCCTCTGTTTGCCTGTCCTCTGTTCACGCACCTTCACGCTCCACCTCTCTTAAAATGGGTGGTCATGAATTAGGCCCGTGTTTGATGGTGGTACATTACAGTGGCATCTGTCATTGTACCATTATTAACCCATTGGTTTCTGACTGGTTTAATGAACACATGTTGGGCTTGTCTCTCTGTCAGATATCTGGTTACCCATAAAACTAGTTATTTTAAAGTTTCTGTACATTAAAATCTTTATGATTAGTTGAAACTTTTATATTTTTTCAGTTATATTCAGTGACTAATTATCTGCCACCTAACAATGCACCATGTTGCAGGGAGGTGGAATAGCTGCCTACCACAATGAGGTTTAGTGAGAACTGAGTAGCTAATGTTGTTAGTAAAGTGCTTTGCCTACAAAAACTGCTATGTAAGTGCTAAATATAATTATTATTATTAGAGGCACATTCCAACCCAAATGTTTCTGTGATTGTATAGCTGGCATAGATTCCATTTGGCATAATATGCAAAAATAGCCTTTTTAAGAGTGGTCAGGTAATAAAAGTTCCCAGTGTGCATTTAGTAGAGATGCTCATATAAATTTGCAAGAAAAGAATCAAATGTATTTTTAACATATTTAACCAACTAATTATGTGTTCAGTATGTTCATATATCTATGTATCTTTTTAACAAAGTATTTCCAATGGAATTTTGAGTCATTTTTAGGGGTGAGATCCATAACATGGTTACAGAACAAAGGTCCATAATATGTAACCCCTTAAACATGTTGCGTGGTACCTTATTCCACAAGTAGCCTAAATAGTAAAAAATAAGGTCTTACTCACTGAGAGTCAGTGTGACCCAAATAGACCCTCAAATGTTAAGGAAATACCAGAGAGGGGCCAGATGCTGACTTAGATAAATGTAATGGGATGGTGCAATAAATCTCCTCCCTTTGCATGCCCATATAAGGGTTCAGTCTCTGGGCTTTGAGTGCAGCATTCCCTGTGGGAAGGAAAGGGTCACAGAGGACCCTGAGGCACAGTCCCACACTGACCATCCCATGGGGTATGCTAGTCACACTGCTTCTCCTCCGAGCTTTGTAGGAGATTAGAGATAAGGGCAGAATGCTAGTCCCTGCATTCTAGAAGATATGCGGGGGGGGCGGGGGGGGGGGGGAGGAAATGGAACATCAAGCTAGAAAGTGTGTTTCTTACACAGTGCAGAAAACAAGAGCTTGCTTGTTATTATTTATTATTCAGGCAGCACTGTAACTGCACCAGCACTTTACAAATCTAATATATTAAGCATATAATAAAATCCCTGCCCCAAGGTGTTTACAATAAAACACAACTAGTATAGTTCAGCTCTGGCTAGATTCTGTGCAAGGGGGGTGAGGAGACATTGCAAGCACAGAAACATTCCGAATCACACTGAGCAGTGTAGCCTGCTCCTTCTAGAATCCCTGTGGGTGCTAGATACCTGAAAGGGGGTGTCAGGGGCTATGGCTCCTCTCTTCCTCCCTGCCAATCAGCAGAGCTAGCTTCTTGAAGAACAGAGCACATATCCACCAGTTTGCCCTGCGCAGAAGATCCTAGGGAGGAATCTGGCTGCTTCAAAAAGAATTCCTCCTGGAAATTCTGACTGCCTTGGCTTTCCCTTATCATGCACTGATGGCATGCAGGGCACAATCTAATATGAAGCTAAGCCCGTTTGTTTGTTTGTTTGTTTGTTTATGGCTTTAGTGCAATGCATTACTGGATCCATTCCTTATTTCCTGGATCGGCAGCAAGAATTCAAAGAGGCGTTCAGTTCTAAATACTATTTAAAAACTCATTTGCATTTACATGGGAAACTCATGTGCAAAAAATATTTGCATTTACTGTGAATATATTTCCTTTTCTGTTCTTGTCTTTTGATTTATGTTAATCTCTTTGTTTTGAGCAAATGCTTACCCCGTCCAACATAGACGGCCACTGTTCTCTGTTTCTGAGAATGTTAGTTCTCTGCTGCTGTCTAAGGACCAGGTCTTGCACAGTTCACACCCTAGAGCACATACAATTGTACAAGTGAAATCAGTAGGGCTACGCACGGGGTACTGTAGAACTGGTGAGAAACTGCTGGTACATCAAAAGCTAAACACTTCATGAAAACATGCTGCTTTTGATAAATCTTCTGATGGAACACAGACAGTGTTCTGAAACTTGCCTGGTTTCTTCCCAGCTTTCCCATCCAGCTCCTTAGCAGCTTGTTAAGGTCTGTGACAGCCTCACAGTGTGAACTGTCCCAGATTGGGCCAGAGAACCCAGGGCTTCCAGGGTGTTTTATTCTAGGGTAGCCCTGCTATGCGGATTGCTCTGGGACTCCAAGCATAATTCTACATTGCAATCAGGAGCTGTGATGGCAGGCTGTGTGTGCATACCCAAGCTAACTCAAATAAAAATAGCAGTGTAGCCATGGCAGCAGGGGTGGCAGCAAGTTTGTACCCAGGGTCTTGGATGGGGTTGTTCTCGGGAGTCTAACCCACATCTCTCCTCCTGTTGCTGCAGCTACACTGCCAGTCTTACTTAAATTAGCTTTGAACAAGCTACATTAAAGTTAGCTCAAGTTTGTCTACATATGCTGCAATCATGCCTCCTGACTGAAGTGTAGACACGTACCCTAAGTTTCACAGCTGTCCATCATTGAACAGCAGTGGTGAAACTGATCTGCACAATGGAAATGCTTTCAACCAGCTCTAGTGTAGTGGTCCAGGCTTGTAGAGGCTGATGCAAGATCAGACATATAGTTTGCATTAATATCCGTAATTGGTTTTGCTCTCTTCCCTTACATTTAAAGGGTAGAGTTATAGTATCATTAAGTAGTTATTTGGTATTACAGTAGTGCCTGGAACAATTAGAGCTCCATTGTTCTGGGGGCTACCGACACACTTTTTTTGGCAGTATCTATTATCAAAGTCTACTTTTGTAGATCTACCGTTTGTTCACTATGGATTCACTCCTTAGGATTTAGTTATTTTTTTAATGTTTATTATGTGGGGCACAATTTTTTTACCTAAAACCTAAAATTTCATTTGTGTTTTCAGTTAGTTTCCTTCATCTCACACCTGCAAAAGAAGGACAGTCTCTCTCTCTCTCTCTCTCTTTTTTCCCTCCTGCATCAGTTTCAGTTTCTTTACCATGCTTATTTATGTATTTTATTAGATGCTTTAACAAATATTAAACAAATCACAATGTAATGTAGGTGCAGAAACCCCAGAAGACATCAGAATCACAAAAAGCGTTATTGGAATTTGGTGTAAATAAATCATAGAAGTCAATGGCAACAGAAACTAGAAGAAATATGTCCAAATGTAAAGCTGTTTTTTCTATAAAAAGAAAAGGATTACTTGTGGCACCTTAGAGACTAACAAATTTATTTGAGCATAAGCTTTCCTGAGCTACAGCTCACTTCATCGGATGCATTCACTGCTTTCAACCAGTGAATGCATCCAATGAAGTGAGCTGTAGCTCATGAAAGCTTATGCTCAAATAAATTTGTTAGTCTCTAAGGTGCCACAAGTACTCCTTTTCTTTTTGCGGATCCAGACTAACGCAGCTGCTACTTTGAAACCTGTTTTTTCTATGTACATGTTATTAATAAACAGTAAACACCTAGAGGATAACAGCATTATAAGGAATAGCCAACATGGAGTTGTAAAGCACAAATCATGCCAGAAAAACCCCCTAATTTTCTTCTTTGACAGGTTTATTGGAATAGTGGAAGGGCGGAAAGTTGTAGACATTCTATATCTTGATTTTAGTAAGGTGTTTGACATAGTTTCACATGACATTCTCGTAAGCAAACTAGGGAAATGTGGTCTAGATGAAATTACTATAAAGTGGATGAACAACTGGTTTCAAGGACCATATTCAAAGCATAGCTACTCATGGTTCACTGTAAAATTGGAAGGACTTATCTACTGGGGTCCTGCAGTGGTCTGTCCTGAGTCTGGTACTATTCAATATTTTCACCAATTTGGCTTGCATAGTGGAGTGGTGAATCTGCTTATAAAATTTGTGGATGACACCAATTTGTGGGGGAGGGGGTTGCAAACACTCTGGAGGACAGGATTAGAATTCAAAACAACCTTGACAAATTGGAGAATTGGTCTGAAATCAACAAGATGAAATTCAGTAAAGACAGATGCAAATGATTACATTTAGGAATAAAAAATCAAATGCACAGCTACAAAATGGAGAATAACTGGCTAGACAGTAGTTCTGCTGAAAAGGATCTGGGGATTATAGAGCATCACAAAATGAATATAAATCAATAATGTAATACTGTTGTGAAAAAAGCTAATATCATTCTGGGATGTATTAACTGGCAGGGATTTTTTTTACAATAGACACAGCCGGCAGCCGGGCCAAACCTGAGTGGTGGGGTGACCCTGCATGCCAGGTTGCAACATCACTCAGTTTGGGGGCCCTCTCAAAAGGGGAACCTCAGAATGCCTCTTTGTCCCGCTCTCTGAGTGGCCCTGCCCACCAGTTGTACGTGCCATGGGTAACATGCACAAGGCTGAAGGTAGCACTGTAAACAAGAGCGTTCTATGTAAGACATGGGAGGTAACTGTCCAACTCTACTCGGCACTGGTGAGGCTTCCACTGGGGTACTGTGTCCAGTTCTGATTATCTCACTTTAAGAAAGATGTGAAGAAATTGGAGAGAGTCCAGGAAAGAACAATACAAATGACAAAAGGTTTTGAAAACCTGGTCTTTGAGGAAAAGTTACACAAATGGACATGTTTAGTGTTGAGAAAAGAAGACTAAGTGGGCATCCTATAACAGTCTTCAAATAGAGGACAGTTATCCGTTATTCTCCGTGACCACTGAAGGTAGGAGATGAAGGATTGGGCTTAATGTGCATCAAGGGATATTTAAGTGAGATATTAGGAAAACCTTCCTAACTATAAGGATAATTAGACTGAAATAGGCTTCCAGGGGAGGGTGTGAAATCCCTATCAGTGACTGATGAGATAACGGCCCATTGAGAGATGTTTTTAGCTTATTAGGTATTACTTGTTGCCCCAGGTGTTTTCTACAATATGGACTTATTTACAGATATCCTTAATCTATAGATTAAATAAACTGAGATTCCATAAAAGCACAGATAATTTGCAGATATCTTTAGCTCACTGATTAAGTAAGCTGCAATGCCATAAAAGGACCTCCTCATATAGATCAGTTATTGGAAAGTATTTTTTGTTGTTGTCTTAAGCAAGTATATAGGGATGAGACTTTTGCAGTATTAGTTAGGAGCAAATTGAGCTGCAGTCACTTCAACAGTCTCCAGATTGGTTTGGTAACTACAGGCTTTCTTTCTGTATTAATCTTTGACTAACCATCTTTAATTAATAAATTACTGATTAAGCCTAAATATTTGACTTCTTATTAATAACAGAACAGAACCAAAACCCAACAAGATCTATTCACTTAAAATCATTTCTTTATGAGGAAAAATTAATTACTTCATAAAGGAGATATTTTATGTACTATAAAGTCAGTGTAACACAGTTCAGCCCTAATTCTGCTCTCAGTTATCCTGATACAAAGCCAGAAAAAGACAATTATCTTCATGCTGTATAGCATGAGTTACTCAAGCTATATGCTAGTGCAAGTAAGATGAGTACCTGACCCATAGTGCTCTATTCTGTTTGTTTGGTAGGGTGCAGATGTGTGCATGCAGGTTTGATTATGGAGTTTTCCATATCCTTCTTTCTTTGGAATATGGTCAGTACCGTACTTATGGTTTAGACTTCATGGATTAGACTTCAGCTGTGCAGTCTGTGCAGCAAATTATGTTCTCACTTACATGGATGGAACTCCTACTGAAGTCAATGGCTGTTGCACTCACATAACTTGGAGTTGAATTCCCCGCCCCCCTCCCCAACACCGCCCCCATCCCCTTTGTGTTTTCTATTACATGTTCAAGCCAGAAGAGGCTTGATTGCCATATCATTAATCTGACCAAACATAAACCATAATAGTAATTCAGAAATAAACAACCTGCAGGCTCCAAAGAACACAGCCAAATGAAGTATAAAGAGGAAATTCAATTCTACTGACCTAAAAGGCCTGTTACACTCAAAACTCACAGAATCAGGCATTTAGGGTTTGAGCCTGCTCCCACTGAAATGAATGGCTGTTACTCTGTAGTAAGCATAAGACTGTTATTCCACCATTCACTCTTTCATATATTATATAATTTATATACAGCTGTTAATTTATAAACCCAGCCTATTCCCTTTTAGTACTTAGAAATCATAAAAAAGCCCCAAATGTCCAAAATATTTAACTTTGAAAACTAACGTATATGCATGAAACATGGCTTTTCATAAGAAATTTGCTAGGAATAGTAATATATATTCCAAATTGTGTAAACAGGGTATTAAGGTTAAACTCTTTAAAAAGCTTTTATTAGCCTCTAGTTAAATAGTAGTGCATGTTTTTAAAATGTTCTTCACACCTATATAAAATGGTAGGTCACAGTGAGTAAATACGATCTATTATGAGCATTAGATAAATAACATGCGTTAAAAAAAATCTAAATATCTATTTCCATGATACACTTAAATGGTACTAAAGAGACTTTTAAAGTGCCTAGCATGTATACTCTAATCTGTGCTTAAAAACATACCATAAAAATACATTTTTAAATGATAGACTTTAACTGCTCAAAAGGAGCCATTATGTCCTTTCAGATCCACTCATGTTTCATGCAGTTCTAGAAGATTATTTTTTGTCTGGTTGGTTTTTGGAAATAACTACTGTAAACATACATGAAATGAAGACACAAAACATACACCTTTCTGTGATATTAAAATCTAGTAAGCAATGTAACATACCTACAATGACACAAGTCGAATACTTTTAAAATCAATAATTTTACATTTTTGCCCTCCCATTGTTTATAATCCGTCTTTGACTCTGAACATTTGATTCCTACCCTAACCATTTTCTCCTTTACCATTTGGCAAAACATTTCATCAGGGTTTTTAAATGCTGCACAATTCAAGATAGGTCACTTTTGGGTGAAATTCAATTGATGTGAAAGGCTAGAGCAAGATTTCCTGTACCAGTCAAGTGCTGCAGCATATCTGGGGTGGGGTGAGGACCTGGAGTTGCAGAGAAAGGCTCCAAACCAGCTTGACTAGGCTGAAAGGAAATGATAGTTTGAAGGCAGGACCAAGAAGAACACAATGGACTGAAACTGCACAGATACAGGGTCTGCAAATTACCCTCTACTCTGGAACAGCCACCCAAAGAAGCAACATCCCACTCCGATATAAGGGCTGGCTGGCAGGGAGCAGGACTGGCTCCTGAGCACAAAGGTAGCGCCTTGGACAGAGCAGTGCTGGGGAAGGGCAGAAGAAGCTGAGGAGCTCTGGCCAAGGAAAACCCCAGGCTGCAGGCCTTGCTACAAAGGGTTGAGCAGGTGTACAGGGCTGAAGGGGAAGTGGCCCAGGGACAATAGCTTGACAAGGGGAGAGAAGGAGGGCAGAGAGGCTGCCACTAGAGGGTCCCTGAGTCGGGACCCAGAGTAGCAGGTGGGCCTGGGTCCCCCCCTTGTACTACACCTGGCTGAGGAGGTGCATGGCCTGATACAGGCTGTGGCTGGCCCCTGCGACAAAGGGGCTAGACTTTGAGGCTGCAGTCAGCCACTAGAGCTGGTGGAGACCGAAGACTGCTGATAACACCAAACCCCCCTGAAGGGGGTGAGACTGAAGCAGTGGGCACTGCTGGAGGGCAGTGTCCTGAAGCAGACGAGGACTGTCTTGAAGAGGATGCTGCCAAGGGAGCAACACGGGTTCCAGGGCAGCAGAGCAAATAATGGGCCCGACACCACGCGTCGAAGGCGCTCCGCAGCGGTCTAGAGCTAATTCCCATAGCGACCAGCAGGAGGCGCAAGCAGTGGTGAGTCGAACCCCGTCACAGGCCTCCACAAAACAATGTCCTTTTTAAAAGAAAAAAAATGTAATATAAAGAATGACTGTTTTACATAAATAAAAAGGGATTCTAGATGAGATTTTTTACTAGAGTAAATCATTTTAAAATAGGTCAAATTTGGTGCCTAAAAACTACTTGACAGTGCTCCTTTAGGCGCTGATCCAAGAAAGCACTTTAATATGTGCCTGGATTTGAGTAATCCCATGGAAGTCAAGAAGAGTACTCACGTGATTGAAGTTAAGCAAAAGCTTAAGTGCTTTGCTGGATTGTGGCCTTAAACATTTCTATCTTCTTTTATGTCTATAAGTATTGCAAAAGTCAACGTGTAATCTTATGTACCAAAATCTGGATAATGCAGGGAAAGTGGTGTAGCCACTCCACATACTCACTTGTAATTCTGCTTCTATATATATTGCAAAAGTACTTCCACAGCATTTCCTCATTCCTATGCTTGTAAGAGAAATGTATTGTATTAGGTACAGTTTGCTCAAAGAAATGCAAGTAGCAGCCATTACTCTGTTAGGGCTGCTGCACAGAGTTATTTATATTCCAGCAGCATCTACAGGCTCCAGCTGAGATCAGGATCCTATATTGCAACATACAACAGGAGATGACCTCTGTCCTAAAAAGCTTATAATCGAAGTAGAGAGTGAAGAGAAGTGAATCACTCAAGTTCTCACATCTAGTCAGGGGCACAGCCAGGAACAGACCCAGAACGTCTCTCAGTTCAGTGCCCTCTCCATTAGGCAAAACACTATCCGAAACATGTCTACTTTCCCCATGATCATGCCCTATATTATGCCTCTCCTGACTTTGCAATGTCAGTGCAACCAGCTTTTTCTGTGTGCTCCATTGGTGATAAAGATGTATTAATGTGAGCATATATACACTGACTGCCATAATTTGATACCAACCCTTAATGTTCTACAGTAACTACTTCTAGAAATAACAGATGTAACTGAGAGCAGAATTTGGCTTCCCAAACAACTAAGGCCCTAATCTTGCAAAGACTTACCTATGTGCTTAACTTTATACACTGTGAAGCCATTGAAGACAATAGGATAACTCTCATAGGAAAAATGATTAAAAGTTAAGGACCTGCATAGAACCAGAATTGCAAGATCATGGCTCTAAATATGAATCTGGAGTTTAGTTTCTTGTAAACAAGCAAGGCATTGCACTCCTCATGATTCCACAGATTAAATATGAGGTAAAATCCACACTAATGTCCATGAAAGGTGACTCAGGTTATTTTCTTTTTTAGAAATTAATTTTGAGCAGAGTGGGATGCTCGCACCAGTGGGTGCCCGACCCTCTTCTGCCCCCGGCCCCGCCCCGATTCCACCCCTGCCCCGCCCGCTCCCACCCCTTCCCCGAAGTCCCCACCCCAACTCTGCCCCTTCCCTGCCTCTATTCCAACTCCTTCTCCAAATCCCCATCCCATCCCCACTTCCTCCCCTGAGTGTGCCACGTTCCTGATCTCCCCCCCACACACACACTCCCAGAGCTTGCTATGCAGCCAAACAACTGTTTGGCGGCAGCAAGTGCTGGGAGGTAGGTGGAGGAGTGGAGACACGGCGCGCTTAGGGGAGGAGGCGGAGGAGGAAGAGGTGGGATCCGGGGGGGGAGCTTGGCTGCTGGTGAGTGCAGAGAACACACTAATTTTTCCCCGTGGGTGCTCCGGCCACGGAGCACCCACAGAGTCGGCGCCTATGGTGGGATGGGATGGGGTGAGGGGACAGAAGATAGCTGCCATTTTGGAAAGAACCTCCTTCATCTGATAGCTAAAGATTTACTGATGATTCATACAAGTGTCCCAAGTTTAATTTGTAATATGAATTAAATTGAACTTTCATTTCTGATAATTTCCATAGCAAGAGAAAGGATCTAATAAAAATCAAACTGAGTTTCTTATAATGTGAAACTAGAGAATTTCTATTTTCCCTGCAGCCTTTTTTAAAATATAGTACATAGATCAGTTTATGATGTGATATTCAAAGTAATATAATTTGTTTTTCATCTATAATAATTGTATTTAAAAAAAAATAAACAGATAAAAAAAAAAACAAAAGCGAGAGCATATAAAAGCAGATTTGTTGGCAAATCAAGTTAATTTAATCTTTTAATATTGTAGCTCCATTCACTGTTAGGTAGAAACATTCTTAGAAAATATTAAGAAATATATGTGATTATTGCATTTGTGGTTGAGGGGTGGACATTGTTACTGTCAAAATAGATACTCATGCTAGCTTATTATTTCTTAACGGATGGACTATAGAATGAGTCATTTCTCTCAGATGATGTCTTAGCTAACATCTCAAAGGATTAGATCCACCAAGAGATTTAGGCATCTAAGTCCAAAGTTTAGATCCTCAAAACTCCTTTTCAGCTGCCAATTAACCTTGTAGAGCCTGAATTTCCACTGGAAAAGTCCCCTAGATGCCTATGTTTCTGCCAGTGGGCATGTGCAAAGCTGCCTGATGCTGCTGCACGGTCTGGCCTCGAAATGCCAGGATGATTCACAGGCTACGACTACACTTGTAGCTGGGGATGTGATTCCCAGCTTGCGAAGACAGTGCCTGCACTAGCTTGAGCAATGTACCCTCGATAGCACAGGTGACAGCTCAGGCTAGCTGCCTAAATACATTCCCACCCAGACCTCCTTGGTACATTTTCAGGCAGCTAGTATGAGCCACTGCCTGTGTTACCCTATTGCTTCACTGATGTTTTTAGCACACCAGCTCCAAGTGTAGACTTAGCTACAAATGAGGCCATATGCACTACCACATCACTTTTTTTTTCAGGAAAAGACTGACCTTGGTTAGGCACCCAATTCCAGGAGAGGGTTCATGATTGTGAATCCCTAGCAGAGATAGGAGCATAAGTCCCTTTGAAGGGCAGGGGTTAGGTCCCACTGCTCTAGCTCAGCATTTCCTACTGGGTAGCAAGGCACCTTTCTGCTAAGCATGCTGACATTAATCCCATTCTTAAATGCCTAACTCTCCACATTGTATAGGGAGACTGGGTGCCTAATTTAGGATTTGCAATGCTAAGCCTAAATCCCAAACTTTTTGATACATTTTTAGCCATATTTATGATGATACAAATCTGGTTTGGTTGTTTTCCTGTGAAGAAAAATTAAATTGGGCCAGAGATAGGAAGCATGCAAACCTGCAAATGAGGGTGAAATTCACCCCTGCTCAGAGGACCAGTAAAAAGCATATGCCCCACCAAATCCTATTTAAGCCCTCCACACTGGTAAGTGTTCACATAAGATGCAAATGTCTATATTATGGGTGTCTTTTCTTGATCTTTCACTTTCTCTGTATATTTCTTTGTTTCCGTCCCTGTCTCTTCTTCCAGAATATGTTTCAAGACAAGCCAAACCTAGAATATCAATAATTTAATAGTTTTCCATAAAAAAATTCCATTACTTTCACTTTAGAGCTCATCACTAACAAGGAAATGTTAGGTGGCCCAAGTCCTTTGCACTGAAAGGGTATAATTATGTTAGCAATACATTAATTTTCAGAGCAAAGTCCATGGCAATACTGGAACTCAGTCCTCCAGGTGTCTCAGATGAGTAGTGTCCTAAACTTGCAATTAGCTAGATCAATTTTCTTTCTCACATTTATAAAGTGAAGGATGATTATGGTTCAATAGATGCTCTCCTCTTGTCTCAGTGCATTTTCTTTGTGCTATTTCACTATTTTGTTTTCTTGCTTAAACAGGTTCCCCTCCCACTTTCCCCCCATCCCAAAAAATCTGAATGATGCATCACAAAATAGAACTTAATTCAGAAAGTTTGCGGGGTTTTTTTTTGAACTGAGGAATTAAAAACTAAGTTTCCTAAGAACAGACAGGAGGGGGTATAAGTCATCAAGTCACTAAAACAGAAATATAGAAAATTCACCTACAAAGCCAGATGAAAATCCCACCAACTAGTTCACTGTGAGAATCCATTTATTACAGGCATACCATAGGAAAAAAGTGATAAATTGGTTTTCAGAGAAAACGTAGTGATAGCATTATAACCTGGATCCTCAGGCTTCTTAAATGAGTGTTCAAAACAAGAAAGAAAAAGAAGTAGACACTGTAAAAATCTAGTGTTTCTGACATAGAAGGTGTCAAGGTTCTTTCTCCACTCTGAACTCTAGGGTACAGATGTGGGGACCTGCATGAAAGACCCCTTAAGCTTATTCTTACCAGCTTAGGTTAAAAACTTCCTCAAGGTACAAACTTTGCCTTGTCCTTGAACCCTATGCTGCCACCACCAAGCATGTTAAACAAAGAACAGGGAAAGAGACCACTTGGAGACGTCTTCCCCCCAGAATATCCCCCCAAGCCCTAAACCTCCTTTCCTGGGGAAGGGTTGATAAAAATCGTCACCAATTTGCATAGGTGAACACAGACCCAAACCCTTGGATCTTAAGAATAATGAAAAAGCAATCAGGATCATAAAAGAAGAATTTGAATTAAAGAAAAAATAAAAGAATCACCTGTGTAAAATCAGGATGGTAAATACCTTACAGGGTAATCAGATTCAAAATGTAGAGAATCCCTCTAGGCAAAACCTTAAGTTACAAAAAGACACAAAAACAGGAATATACATTCCATTCAGCACAGCTTATTTACTAGCCATTTAAACAAAAGGAAATCTAACACATTTCTAGCTAAAAGAAAAGGAGTACTTGTGGCACCTTAGAGACTAACCAATTTATTTGAGCATAAGCTTTCGTGAGCTACAGCTCACTTCATCGAATGCATACTGTGGAAAATACAGAAGATGTTTTTATATACACAGACCAAGAAAAAATGGGTGTTTATCACTACAAAAGGTTTTCTCTCCCCTTTTGTCTGCGAATACAGACTAACACGGCTGTTACTCTGAAACCTGGCATTTCTAGCTAGATTACTTACTAACAAGTTCTAATACTCCATTCCTGTTCTGCTCCCGGCAAAAGCATCACACAGACAGACAGACAGACTCTTTGCCCTCCCCCCTCTAGCTTTGAAAGTATCTTGTCTCCTCATTGGTCATTTTGGTCAGGTGCAAGCGAGGTTATCTTAGCTTCTTAACCCTTTACAGGTGAAGGGGTTTTGCCTCTGGCCAGGAGGGATTTTATAATTCCGTATACAGAAAGGTGGTTACCCTTCCTTTTATATTTATGACAGAAGGGTTTAAAAAACCCACTATTTCAAGTGACAGAGTTAATTTTGATTACAGCTATTTGAATAGTAACATACTATGGGCAACAATAAATTACCCACTTGCCACAAGTAATCTGACATAACAGGATGACAGTTATCCAGAAAAATGCCACTTGTCCAGTACCCCTACATAAAACCTTTTAGCAGATTTTGTTTTGGACCTCAGACACTTGACCCACATCTTCACAGATAAATGGCAGATAATAATCCCTACAAAGAAAGAGATATTTTATAACATCAGTAAGTAGAAGTAAAAAAGAGGAATGTTCTTATCAAGATCTCTCATAAAAATGTTTATCCTCATTATTTTTATCTACTTTTCACTTCAACAATGGCCAGTAAAAGAGCCAGAGGAGGAGCTAGAATTGGTTGCCTGTTATATAATATTGTTATTATATCATTGAGTAAGTGCGGTGCTAGAATTGGTTGCCGCCAATATCCCCCATGAATACCCAACCTGCCAGCATAGGCAGACTGTAGGACATTAACCTCTGGTTCCATTGGACTAAGATGGGTCTGTCTCTGAATCTGAGAATCTGAACCTCTAATGACCACTCGCGGTCCTCCAGGGCCCATTTGCAATGGGTTGTCCTGTTCACAAGTATAGTGCATGAAAGCAGCCCAGGAGCAGTTAACTGTTCTCCTTTCAGCTTCTGACCCTCTTGTAGATGCTGATGCCTTGGTGCCTTAGCTTCATCCTCTGCCCTGGATGGACCACAGGGTATGAATTTTGACAGGGGTTGCAGGACCCAGTATGCAACCTGTGCTGCTTCTGGGAATGGAAAGATCACAACTGTCCCCTGGCTGCCTATTTGTGTGTTTCTGTTTACAACATATTATAAATGTGCATGAAAATGACAATGCATATATCTGTTCCTCTTTGTTGTCTCTCTGCAAGACATAATTGCTAGTGAAGTCTACTATAGTAATTTCATGCAACATTTAGAATGTCTGAAATTTTGAAAATATGAGATTTACAGCTTGAAGATTTCACAAAATGATTGCTATGAAATATTGGAGTCTTTGAAATTTCATAGGAGACAACATTTTGATGAATTCAAAAATCACATCAAACTTGCTAAAAACACAGTAGAAAATTCATCAAGTTTTGCTCAGCCCTTATTGTCAGTAATTCATTGTGATCCCTTGCTGGATCACTAAGTGGTGAGTGACTGAGTTGTCAAGAAAGCTAGGAACAGACAATGTTAGTTAAAAAAATTGCAATGGAGATGCTATATATAGTGTCTTGGAATAAAAAAAAGTATTATTCTTTTGAAGTCTTATCTTTTTTGGCTAATTCGCACAATTGGACACTAGTTGTCTCAGGAAAGAAAAGATTCTTTATAGTCCTTTTTCTCTTCTGTGGTGCATGGACAAAAGAAAAGAATTTCAAAGACTAGTCACAAGCCACAGAGTATTTGTCTTGCCAAACACTCTGGGTGAAATATGAGAGGAAGCTGATTCTGAGAGAACATAAAGATTGTGCCATGTATATGCAGAAGGCAGAAAATCCAGAAGAAAAGAAAGCCATTAAAGCATTTTCATGAGAGAAAAAAATTGCATAGGAAGATTAAATTACAGTAGCTGAAGTATTCAGCTTCAAATAACATAGAATCCTGCACCACCACAGTCAGTTATTCTAGTTAAGACTGTAGCAACAGGTTGCCCTTTCAGCTTACTCTGAAATCACAAACTGAAAAAAATAAATGGTATGCAGTGATAGGCTTCCAACACTTTGGAGAGCCTTTTTAGGGTCAAAATCATAGGGACTGCTTTTAAGTGAACTCCAAGCTTGTGGATAGTCTCTGTTACCATGGATATATCAAACAAGTGAGATAACAGGCTGTTCTTATTAGCTGTGTAGTACTTCTCAAGAAAGCAAGGAGTCAAGCAAGGCTTTCTTGATTTTTTTTTTTAATTAAGATGAGAATGAAACGAGTAAAGCAATAAGGGCCATCATTAAGGAGAACTGACTGAGCCAGAGTTCATTTCATTACATTATCTTAATATCAAATGTCTGTTTTCAGATACTGTAATAATTTAACCAACTGGTATAAAATTATTATTATTTATTTGTATTTCACTAGTATCTAGTATTGGCATGCTCAAAGGAGCCAAAGGCAATTAGGCACCCAATTCCCATTGGATGTCTGACTTCCTTTGTTCCTTAAAATTTGCAGCTAGCAAACCACAATTTGGAATCAAGGCCCATTGTATCGGTTGCTGTACATCCATATAGAGAATACAGAATCTGTGAGCCAAGGAGTTTACAATTTAATTTTATGGAACTAAGTAGAACAGACATATTTTAAAAGTTTGTGGCTAAACTTGCATTCAATGAGTATAGCAACTGGATTTCTGTGTATGAAAAGAAGTATTTGTGCACAATAATCAGGTTACTGAACATATATTTCCTCAGTTACCATGCACAATCACCTGTTCTGATTACCGCTATATAAGTTATTTATTTTTCATGGCCAATGGAGGGATTTTTTTGGGGTGGGGTGGTTGGGAGGACAAAAACAAAACAACAACACACCACATTGCCGAAGGTCACTGTCATAAATATAAAGGGAAGGGTAAACACCTTTAAAATCCCTCCTGGCCGGAGGAAAAATCCTTTCACCTGTAAAGGGTAAAGAAGCTAGGATAACCTCGCTGGCACCTGACCAAAATGACCAATGAGGAGACAAGATACTTTCAAAAGCTGGGAGGAGGGAGAAAAACAAAGGGTCTGTGTCTGTCTGTGTGATGCTTTTGCTGGGGATAGAACAGTAATGGAGTCTTAGAATTTAGTAAGTAATCTAGCTAGATATGCATTAGATTATGATTTCTTTAAATGACTGAGAAATTAAGCTGTGCTGAATAGAATGGATATTCCTGTCTGTGTGTCTTTTTGTAACTTAAGGTTTTGCCTAGAGGGATTCTCTATGTTTTGAATCTAATTACCCTGTAAGGTATTTACCATCCTGATTTTACAGAGGTGATTCTTTTTTACTGTTTCTTCTATTAAAATTCTTCTTTTCAAGAACTGAATGTTTTTTTCATTGTTCTTAAGATCCAAGGGTTTGGGTCTGTGTTCACCTATGCAAATTGGTGAGGATTTTTACCAAACCTTCCCCAGGAAGTGGGGTGCAAGGGTTGGGAGGATTTTGGGGGGAAAGATGTTTCCAAACAACGCTTTCGTAATAAAAATAAACCCAGATAAACATTTGGTGGTGGCAGAGGAAGTCCAAGGGCAAAGGGTAAAATAGTTTGTACCTTGGGGAAGTTTTAACCTAAGCTGGTAAAAGTAAGCTTAGGAAGTTTTCATGCAGGTCCCCACATCTGTACCCTAGAGTTCAGAGTGGGGAAGGAACCTTGACAGTCACAATCCTAGTTGGAGAGAGACATTTCTTTTTTGTGGGGGGGAGGGAGAGAGTGGAGATGGTTGGGCAAATTAATAAAATCCAGTTCTGTCTGTGGAAGAGTCAAAGATGGGATATTTCGGGATATTGAGGCACTATTCCTATTTCTAAAGCTTATGTCATACAGTCATGGAACAGAAAATTCCCACATGACTTGCATGCCCAATTTCACAGCTCCAAAGCTAGTCTTAGGATTTTGAAGCAAATCTACAAAAGCAGATCTTATTAATTTTATGTTTAAGATTTTTATTAATTTCATGATAAGGTACTTATAAGAATTTCTGCATGAGTAAGCCTGAAAATAGACTGAAAGATTCTACTCACTTCAAAACCAAAAGCCTTCTGTTCAGATTAGTACTTTAACTGTGCAAATGCCATTTTATGCATCTGCATTCAAGAAACGCCCATGTACGTGCCTAGGGGAATGTCAGTGATATTGGGGGACTGGATGGTCGGTTTCCCACATGCTAGGTAAGGGGATTAACCACAAGGCTAAAGAATCATTCTCGGGTTTGCATGTTCTCTATCTCTGGCCCAATTTAATCAGTTAATCCACAGTGGAGAAGCTTCAAGAGGAGAGACTGAGGAAGCCCATATCAGAATATCCTGTAGACCCAGCACTAGGGAACACTCCTGAAAGGTAATAAATCCTTTTGAGTTCCTTTGCCTCAACAGGCAGAGGGAAAACTAGAAGCAGGGGTCTTCCACATCCCAGGTGAGTATCGTAACCACTGGGCTAAACGCTATGAGGGAGGTCAGCCACCAAACACCTTAGGTGCCTGACTCCAGGCATGGTTATGTAGCTGAGAATCCAAGGTACAGATAGGTGCCTCCCTCCAGCCCAAACTTCGATGCTAAACTACCTGAAAATGACAGGACTTAGGACACACTCCTCTTCCTTGACATCTTGCATTAGCTAACTTAGGCGAAGGGCTGACTAGCATGCTGGCTTTTGTGAATCCCATTCTTAGGCACCTATCTCTCCCCATTTATTGTATAGGGAGCTGAACACCTAACTCAGCTTTTGTGAATCTTGTTTATTTTTGAGGTACCTAAAAATTAGGTATTGACCCTGAGTGTCACAATGCCTATGTCTCTTTGTGAAAGTAGCTCTTAAAATTTTTAGGTATCTAAATTTCCTTGGTAAAGTTGCCAAGAAGCCTAGATTTCAGCATCTGGGCCTGTGCACAGTCATCTAAGTCCTGACATCACCCAGTAGCACAGAACCAAACTCAGGATTCATAAACTTGACATTTCCTCACCAATCTTGCTCTGGGGGGCTCAATCTGGTAGACCTGCTGAGAGCATGCTTAAACCAGCACACGAGAAGAAGGAGGTGTGCTAGATGGACCTTTGGTCTGAAACAGTATGGTCATTCTTATGAGAATGACTCTATAGCCCAATGATTAGGGTTACAGTTCAGTGAATTATAGTTCAGTCAATTGATTTTTCAGTGCAGGGGCTGAACAGAAAAAAATCTCCCCATTCCCCCCAAAAGGTTAAGCTTTAACCCAGACTGACATTTTTCACTTTTTCTTGCTGAATTATAAAAATATTTTGGGTCTAATATTTCGTATGACTGAAAAATAAAGGGTTTTTTTTGGTTTTGTTTTGTTTCCAGTTAAATTTTGAAACAAAACTTCATTTTGAAACAAAAAGCCAAACGGTTTCAATTTGAAATAGTTTAAATGAACCATTCTGACTTTTACAAATTTTTTTTGGCCGAAACTATTCACCATTCACGGACTTCAGCCCAAATTCACGAACAGTTTTGGTGCCCCACAAAATGTATCTTTCTGCTAATGTACTCTGCCAAAATAAAAAAATTACCCAACTCTTATTAGGGCATGCAACTGGGACATAGGGAGACCCAAGTTCCAGTTCCCACTTCTCTTCTGCAGAGTGGGGATCTGAATCCACATCCCACATGAGTGTTCTAATCGCTGAGTTTAAGGGAGGGACACCATGATGGCCCCCTCATCATTTTCTCTAGAAAAAAGGACTAAACTGTCTTAGATGCCTAGCTCCCGGAGAGGGTTCAAGATGTGAATCTTGACTGGAGAGAGGTGCTTTCTTATGACCAAAGTTAAGCATATAAATCCCTTTGAGGGACAGGGCTTCAACCATACCCCTTTCCTCAGCAGGGGCAGCTCATATAAGAGGCTGGAGGAGGCTAAGCCTCCCCCCAAAAGCCTAGCCAGGCAGGAAGGCAAATGCCATGAATGTGGTGGCATGGGTCACCTCCCCTTGGAGGTGTGCCAGCCTACCACCCGTGGAACTCCGAAAGCAAAGCTCCCTAGAAATTGGGGGGCCACGGCCCCTGAACTGTAGCCCCGCCCCTGCTGCTTTCCAAGGCCCTGCCCCCACTCAGCCTCTTCCCCTGAGGCCATGTCCTCACTCCACCGCTTCTTGCCCCGCTCCATCTTTTCACCCTCAACCCTCCACTCACTCCTCTAGAGGAGCGAGCAGTGGGCAGAGGCTCGGGGGAAGAAGCAGAACAGAGTGTGGGGCTGGTGGGGAGGAGGCAGAGAGGAGCAAACATTGGGTGGGGAGGCCTTGGTGTAAAAGGCAGAGAGGAGTGATTGGCCGGTGAGGGAGCCTAGGGGGAGGAAGTGGAGAGGAGAGGGTGCAGGGGAGGGTTCAAAGTGAAGGTGGGAAGAGATGGAGTGAAGGCAGGGCCTCAGGGGAAGAGGTAAATTAGGGGTGGGGCCTCCAGGTGCAGGGTCATGGTCTGGGCGCTGGTGTCCCCCCCTCCCCCCCAGGAGCTTCTGGAACACGTGTGTAAGCCTCCCCAAACAGAAGACTCATACACCACCTATGATCCTTATCATTTCCTACTGGCTAGCTTAGGCAGCTCCCAACCTAGCATCCTAGATTTAGGTTAGATATTAGGAAAGCCTCTCTAATTATAATGGTGTTACATTCTGGAATAGGCTTCCAAGGGATGTTGATGAAGGTTTAAAAGAACAGGTTCAACAAACACATGTCAGGAATGGTCTAGATTTACTTGGTCCTGCCTCGGTGCAGGGGCTGGATTTAATAATCTCCCTAGGTGCCTTTCAGCCCTACATTTCTATGATTCTATATGGGTTTGTTCATGTGTTCTTTTCCACTTTAAATGAAACATCAGTAACTGTTCAAGATTCTTTTGCTTGCCACAAGCAGATCTGTCGCTGGGATTGCAGAGGCTGCTTTAAGGAGTAAGTCTCAGAATGTAACTTTCATTCTGTTGGGAATTTTTCAATAAAATACTGATGCCTGCTTCTGGCGATCCACATTTCATTGTTTGAAAGCATTTACTTTCTGCTTACAAATAAGATGTATAGTGATTTTATTTGGTTTGTCCCCAAAATATAGATTTGTTTTTCCAAAGCAGCCTGGCAGGCTTAGTGCTCTGTTTCCAGGCACTTTTTAGGCATCATCCTCTGCAGACTCCATTTTTAATTTGCGTGGGGTTTAGCTTTTAAAAAAGCTGTAGGATGGGTCATTTAGACCCTAATCATGTAGTCAGCCACATTTCAGTATATAGTAACTGAGAATAGATCAGCTGAGAGAAAAGGGACAGAAAAAGCCCTTTCTGAAAATATAGGTAACTAATGGATGCCACTATTAGGTTTAGAGGTGCTGGTATAAGTGCATTAACAAACAGTGAAGTATTGAACCAGAAGCATTACTCTTAATTGCCCGAGACAAACCTGTTACAAGGTTGTGCTGGCCTCAGACCTGACTGCAAAGAGAAGGACTTTGCACACTAAAAACACAATATGTTTCTGCAAAAGCATATGGAAATTTTCCATTTCCTTTAAAGAAAATGTTCCCTTCTTTTCTCTGTGGCAGCGGCTGCCTGCTCCAGTGCTTTTTGCACAGTTCTCGGACTCTAAATGGCTGTACTAGGAATGGCTGAAAATATAAATGCAGCCATTAAAAATACATTCTACTTCAAGGGGAAATTTAGGGACAGATTTTTTGTCTTCTCTTATTTATCTGTGGAGAGGCATAAGGCGATGTAAGTCACTCCCCACTGATCTCCTGAGCTGACTACCCATGCTAAATGTATCTGGAGAAGGTGGAGAAGGCAGCCTCCATAGGGCCACTATGTTCCCTCTCCCCATGTATGTAGGGGGGAGTAAGCAGGAAGAGGTGGAGAAATGGGCAGAGCCTTGACTCTGCCCCTCTAGTACATCAGTCAGCAGAGCTCTGCTAGTACATGGGAACATATAGTGCATAAGATATACTGCTGATGAAGTTCTCCATTCCCTCTTCCAGAGCAGGGGGAAAAACAGGAGGGAGAATATCACTGAGTCATAACCTTCTTTCCAGTCTGCTGCTAGGGTATTGCCACGAGATGCTGCTCCATAGATTGGCTTGCAGCAAAGCTACGAGTAAGCTGAGAGCTGACCCATGGGCCATACAATGTTTCCTATGCATCTATTGAATCAATTTTCTATTATAAAAAATGAATATATTCTATGTATAATAAACTGCAGTACTCACCCTGGTCTGGACAGAATCTACATACACACACATACACACAGCCAGATCCTCAGCTAATATAAATCAGTGTAGCTCCCCTGAAGGCTGTTCCACTTTTATGGAGAACATCATCCAAGGAGATTCACCAAATAATCCCTAATAATTCATAAGTAATTGTATGTCATACCAAAGAAACAAATAGAAAATACCGTTTCAAAAATAAAAATTCATCTTGACTTAGATATTTTAAAGATTGAAGAGTTTCATTATTTAGTATTTGTTTCCTCCAATATCCATCCTTACCCTCTGGAAAGCTACAGTGTGGTAGAGGGACAGATGAGTTACTTTTTGGACACTGAAAGAATATGCCCTCACAATGGGCAGTCTGATACTATATTCTCAGGTCAATGAACAGGGGTTATCAGTTACAAACACTTGCCGGTTCATACCTGAACAAGAAACACAGAATTGTGATATCCCTGAATTTTTCTATGAATGAATCATTATTGGTCTTTCAGATCCCAAACATACAGTGTGTTGGAATTTTACATCTCACAGGAAGCACTCAATACCTTACAGGATCAGACCTTAGAGACAATTAATGAGATAAGACAGATTTCAGATTGATGGAATTCTGCTTTTAGCATATATTATATATAAATAACATTTTAAAAGGTTTTAGCAAAAACATCATTAGTTCATCATTTGACATTGTAATATAAAAATTGCTCAATATATTTTAGAGTATATATAGAAAATACACTAATATTATATTGGTAGTACATGTCAAATGTAAGTGGAAAACTCCATATTTTAAAAAATATTTCAAGTCATGTTTCATATGTCTATATCTATGGTTTTATCCTCCCACACTTCAGATGCAAAGGATATCCACCAATTTCCATAATTTATTTTGATCTTGTGCTGGTCTGAGTGTTGTGTTGATGGATTTGACTTCTTTCTCTAACGTTCTGCTTCTAGGTTGCCATCTTTTCCTCTTTCCAGGTGGTGACTATATTATCACTTGCAGTGAAAGTCATGTTGGTGGCATTCTTAAAATGTATCCTAAATCTGTTCATCATTGTCTTCTGACTATATCTGATGCTTTAGATTGGTTTGCTCTGGTTTGCTCTATTTAGAATTTCTGATGTCCCAAGAAATTCTTTCCTATAGACTCTGAAGATCTTCCACAGGAATTTACTTTGGAATGAATCGATCAATTACTCTTGTAGATTTCCACCACTCTGCTCCATAAAGGAGGAAAGACATGATGCCAGTTCTGGCCCACTATATTTAACATTTCTTCTGAAATTTAAATGTTTGCAAAATAATGCTTGTTCCATAGAAGTCCTAGTGTATGAATAAAATATCTTCCATGAAGACCAACAAAACTTGAAAATACACACACAGTTCTATTTAAAAAAAACAAACAAACAGAAATTGATGTGTGTGTCCTAGGAACAGCTAGTGACTTTCTGTTATAACAGCAATTGATGAAGGTTTCATTCATAATGGACTTGTTACCACTTGCTCTTTTCAGAGGATTTAAAAGTAATAATCTAGATATATTTTCCAGCATCAAAGCCTTTTCTTGATTAGTTTTAATATTGTTTGTTAAATACAGCACACTAATTTATGGTACATTCAGTACTGTTAAATTGTGATTAAGAGGCTATCTTGTTTACAGTAGGTCAAAATGAATGTGTTGAGAATATTAATGTCCCGTTCACTCAGACAATACTTCATCCTAGAAATCACAAGCAGACAAAAAACAGTTATTACTTGTCTGTTCACATGAGGTTTCTTACTCTTAAATCTCAGAAACTGTTCCAGTATAACTCCATCTCAAAAAAATAAGAAAAGGACCAAGTCTACTAAAAGTGTAAATCTGGTCAGGAATTTTGCCGAAACACACTGTTAATCAGAAAATGCTGATGCATTGAAATCAAACACTGTGGAAATGTACTACTTTCACCAGGAAGGTTTCTCAGGTCTAGGACACAATTTCCGGCCAAATCTAGAGAAAGAGATCTTCTATGGCACCCTAGAATAGCCATTAGCTCAGTAGCTAGAGCTCTCACTTTGGATGTGGGAGAACTCTGTTCAAGTCTCTGATTTGCTGCCCTAAACACTAGGCTACAGAATGAGGCTCAGTCTCTTCGGTTGGAGCTGTTCTACTTTGTAAAAAGAATTCAATGTTCCCTTGGGCCAGAATGAGAATGAGTCCAGTCTGGTGATTAAGGCACGCACCTGGGATGTAGTAGGCCCAGGTTCAAGTTCTAGCTCCAAATCTGGGACTCCCACATCCCAGGCGACTGCTTCAACCAGTGGGCTATTTTTGCATGTGGGGGGGTCTCTCTCAGTTTCTTGAGGAAAAAAATGAGAAAACTCTATTTTGTTCGGATGCCAAATGAAAACAAATTTCAAAACCTTGATTTTTTTCATGAAATAGAATCCTTGTTTACTGGCCAGCCCTACTAAAATGTACATAGTCATACGACTGAGGTAAATAATGCTAAAACAAAATCCCGACTGAATTAATAAAGTTCATTTACCACCTTATTAGACATTCTTAACATCTTTTAATCTGGGTAAATATGGTGCCATTTCTATATAGCTTCAAGAACAGAGAGTGCTCTCACACCCCATTTTCTTTTTAGTTCATGAACATACTCCTAAGATGAACTTGTTTTACTTTCATACAAAGTATTCATTCAAAAAATGTCAAATTCAGTAATTGTGGCTGAAAAAAAAATCACATTCTTTACTACTTCAAAAAATTAAAATTACTTTATAGAGGAAAGTATTATAAACTTAGCACCTAACTTTATAAAGTTTTAATAGTACTTCTTGTAACCTATTACCTGGAACCACAGAGACATTATCATAATAAAGCCCATCAATAGCTGCACAACGTGAATAGCACAGGGCACAAAGAGTAATAAGGAAAGGATTACAAAGGGTGTTTCAGTTTTAGATATGGATATAGGCTGTATGTTCTCACCTTCATCAGTTTCAGACAGCCCTGGAATATCCTATATAGCAAATGTAAATCACAGGCCTCATTGCATTCTGTTTGTAGGTGCACATTTATATGTGTGCAAATCCATGACACTGCTGGATGTGCATGAGAAAAATCCATGGTTGGTGTATGCAGATATTGCTTATACAGCTTCCTGAACATACTAACCCATGATTTCTGCACTGTTATCCAGTCAGAAGCATGAAAAGGTGGCATGTTTACACGCATACGCAAATGCACACCTACAGATTTATTCAAAATCATTCCCTGGTTTTTTTTTCTTCTCGTTTTAGACTGGTCTACATGAGTGCAAGTGGTAGGCAAACCCAGACTTCCCTCACAGACTGGCATTGTAAGCCTTATACTCTAGTCTGTCTGTATCTGCCAATATCATATACCATTTGTGTTCAAGATTTCTCTTAACGGCATTTCTTCTGTCATAAGTAATAACCCTGGGGACCGTCAAAGACTATGTTTGGGGACTTTGATGCTAGTATGTCAATTATATAGCTGGTGTGGAATTTGCCTACAGAACTATTGATATTAAGGCAATTATGCAGTTATTTTAGTCCCGATTAATGAAATCATGTAAGGATATGCTTAACTCTAAGCAGGTGCTTAAAGTCCTGTGAGCACAATGGATCTTAAGCACATGCTTAAGGGTTTTCATGAGTTGAGGTCTTTATCCTTACTTTATGTAATGAAGATTTAGAGATAGAGCAGCTGTAAATTAGACTGTTAAAAGTCAGTTTTTCATTGCCAGCCCCTAAATGCAAAATTACCCAATAAACCACTTTAATTATGGCTACAAGTGAATGCAGAAGCAAATGGCAGATGCAAAATTAGTTGCTGGGTTAAAACCCCTTTAAAACTTTGGTCTATATTTCTATGTAACAATTAATGTCTCATTAATGGCATCCAGAAAGACAGGAGACGATGAATAGTTAAGGTTTCTGAGTTCAGAATGCGTTTCTTCAGCCTATGAAATTCATGTTGCATTTCCTCCTTTTGAATATGAGCTACTGTATTCTGTTATTCTTGTAACCACCACACTATACCCAGAGGTCCTAAATTAAACAAGACTATCCCCTACAACTAAACAAAAGCTAGCGTTTATGCTTAGATCTTGGAAAATGCGTGCATAATTTTCCAATTTACTGTACTTGAAATGCATTTAATTCTTATGATGCATTGCTTTAGTCAATGTCTGCAAAATAATTTCCGTGAGCTTTCAAGTATTTCTTAATAAAATGAGAGAAATTTCCCTAACACTATGCTAATTAACAAATAAAATACACAAGGTTTTTGCTTCCCATTCTTTTACATTTTAATTAGAGCTGGTAAAATCAACCTGATGAGCCAACTCACTTTAAAATAAAGAAAGAAAGAATTTACCCAGTCTGGGAAGCTTAATCAAAATCAAAAAGAAATTAAGGAATGCTTGAGAGAAATAAGGGTACAATAAACACAATGAAAATATTACCAGTAATAACAGGGAAAATGTTGAATTGTATTAAAAATCATTAAATAATCAGTCACCGTATTTTCTTTGCATGTTTTTTTATCTAATCACAGAGCATTCAGTTGAATTTGATCCTAAAAGGATTTTCCTTCCCAATTTCTATGGGTCCAATAAGAGTCTGAACAGAATGCTGGGCCGTGCACACAAACAGCAGATCCAGTGACAATCAGGAGCCCAGGGCCATCCACAGATACAACAGATCAAATTCAGAGGAGTCCAAGAGTTTTAGAAGAGATATAAATACTCATGTTCAGATTATAAGCAATGTCATTATTTTACTGTGAGTCTCGTGATATTTGGTGTTTTACTTAAAGCTCTAGTGCCTGGGAAAAAGCGACTGCATGAGACTCCCAGCTTTCATTAGAAAAAAAGTTTCTATTAGCCCCCATGACAGAGAAATATTTGAAAACATAACCTGAATGTATCTTAAAGTCTCAGAAACCAGAAGATAAACAAAAAGTGCCCAAACTTCATTTATTATTTATTATCTTATTCTTATTATTATTATTTTAAACTTGTGATTTTTAAACCAATCTTGTGATTTTGGGGGACCTGACTCATGAATTTTGAACATTTACTGGTTGGCTAGACGACATAAACCAACTTCTGATGGTCCCTGTGGGATGATTACTCCATTATCACCTTCTCGCATTTTCCTCTAAAGCAGTTGTTAACTGGCCATCATCAAAGACAGCATAATTGAGTAGATGGACCATGGGTCTGATGGTATTTCCTATGTTCCATCCACACAGATGCCCCCTTCCTTGAGCTTTGTATCCCTGGTTTTCTTCCAGAGTCCCTGGAATGAGACTATACTGAGGCCAAGTTGACAGGGTTATCACAGCCAGTAACTTTCTCAAGCATTCACTAAAAGGAGGGTCCTCAAAAGGTGCTGCATGAACTGTAGGTGTCTGGCTGTGTTATATTTCCACTCTGCTCCATCAGGCTGATGGAAGGAAAGACAAGGTATATTCACTTTGGCCTGTCCACCCGTCCCCAGCCCAGCCACTATCCACCCTTTCCCCATGCACGCAGGGCCCGCAGAGTACCTTTGGTCGAATCTGTAGGGAAAAGGAAGATTCTGCTGCATACCTGTATAAGCCTCCTTCCCAAGGAGTGGGACATCTACACACAGATTTTGGGGACACAATATATTTACCATTTTGCTGTGTCATTTTATTAAAAGGGAGAGCTCCTCTGCCTACCCCTTTTTGTACTGGTTACACATGAAACTCCAGGATGCTATTGGAGCAGATGGATGTAAGAGAGCCAAAAGAGCATTCCCTACACACCACAGATGGTGAATGCAGAATACTAGTCTGAGTCCACTACAGTCCTGGTTTTCACAGAAGAGACAGCAGCATCATAGCACTGTCAAATGCTAGTGTTGTTACATAAGTCAAATTAATTGCACCTGTAGAGATTGGTACTCTCATGCTCAGTTATTTTGTGGGTGCAAACAAGACAGAGCATGCACACTATATCAAAAGGCTATTAAAAAAAAAAACTGTGTGGAACTCAGAAATAGCTAAAAGCAAAGAGCAGGTTGAGCCCAACCTGAAACTACAAAGCCCTGTTGGGGGTAAGCAGACAAATGTATCTTCTGGATGGCTTTCCGACACACACAGATTGAGCATACCCAGTTGCTGTGTTCCATCAGACTCTGCAATTGTGTTGCGTCTCTGATACTGTCTTGATAGCTATCTAAGGCTGAGGTACAGTAAAATAGTGACTGAAGAGAACCTTTTACAAATGGAGGCTTTTTAAAAGAAGCAACTGAACTCCATGTGTGTTGAGTCTCAGATATATGCCACTAAGCCTTATTAGGTTCACAGTAAAGTGTCTTCAAAGCTGTAATTATTAAAGGTTATTATAACCACTTAGTTGAGTATAAATCATATAGATATCACTAACCAGATATGTCTTCTGGGAAGTTGGGTTTGGATCTTACACAGAGATGATCTCATCAATATTTACAAATAGAAAGTATATTTAATCACAGGGCAGCAGTTCTCAGACTTCTATTTCCTTCTTTGTTATTCTTTTATAAGCCTTGACTCTTACCCATTTTTCTTTCATTTATTTTTCAACCCTGGCTGATTTTCTGTTTATGCTGCCTTGTTGGTTGGTTGTTTATTCCCTGGATTTACTGCATGACTGCATTGTCTCTTTTCTCTCATTCTTTCCTGGACATGCCTCCCCTGCCAGGGTCTTTCGTCCATGATGGTGCTCCTGGGTCCTCTATTCTTATTGCACAGCAGCCCTTGCAGAGCTAGTCAAACTGGCTCTTCCTCCCATTTACCAATGGTCCTAAAGTTGTTCAAGTTCATCTCACATCAGAGATCTGATTCAAAGCACGCAAAAAGACAATAGGAGTCTTTCCATTCATTTCTATGTTACCTATACACACCACCAGTGGTCCATGGACCGCAATTTGTAAACTGCTGCCATAGAAAATATATAACCCTAACTGTGTTGTCCAACTTTCCTTTCTTTAAAATACAGCAAACTAGCCATTCATCAATATGCTTAGCTCTAGTATAGAGTGAATCAGTTAGTCCTGGGGCATTAGTGCTGTCCATGCTTATTTAATTTGATAATGTTACCAGACTATAACATTCCAGAAGGTTCACCAATTGGCAAGGTGGCAGCTGCATTAACCAACTTAAACAAGACTTGGTCACTGCAAATCTACAACTTTAAGTCCAACCTATGAAGTTTTAATTCAAATGTTATTTCCATCTGAATACAGGGATGTGAAAGCTGTCAATCCAACAAATATACAGACAGACATCCAAATTCAAAAGCAAATGCCATAGAAAAACACTAGCTATCAAATGGAATTAATGCATACCTTATACCAAGATCTAGAGAGTTCCACAATTCCTTATCTTTAACGTTATCCAGAACAGATGATGGAAATATTTGGGACATGTGTTAAGAATGAAGTCAGAGCATCTGCCATGGTAAGACTGCCATTGGGCAGCTAGGAGACCATGCAAAAAGAGCCAACTGAAATAATCTCTCCATTGCATACTATTTGCAAATGGAAAAATTATGGGACTTAATAATAGAGAAAACATGAAAAGAGCAGTCCAAGATAGACAGGGATGGTAAAGCCTTGTTCATGCCCTCAGCAACATGAGATGGCCTCGGGAGTATTCATATTTGGCCGAGACTGTACGTCTTTCGCCGGGGTCCTTGAAAGTTGATTTAGTTGGTGTTGGTCCTGCTTTGAGCAGGGGGTTGAACTAGAAGACCTCCTGAGATCTCTTCCCACCCAAATCTTCTATGATTCTATGAACGTCTTCTATATAACTCAACTTCAGTGTGTGTCAGACTCAATTAATGGACAATATTTCTTCATACCAAATTATTTTAAAATTCCATACTACTATGTAAATAAGTTCCTGGTCTCCAGTGTGCCCCTCTGATTCTGCATCTGTAAAATAGATAGATACCCAGTGGTTAGCCAAAAGGAGATCCTGATCCCTTGGGATTAGATCTGGTACCTCGACTTGTCAGAAGAAAATGGACAAATGCAAGTGCATCAGTAGCATATGCAATCGTCCCTTGACCATTATGTCAAACTCTCTACAACCTCTCCCAGTCACATTACTGTAAATGAAATGAACTGTAACCCATAAGGGAACGCTGCAAAAATAAAAACACATTTCAACTTTCAAAACATATCAGTGTTTTATTATAAAGCAGAGATTTCATACCATAATGTATGTCTTCTGTGGGGCCATCTGGTCAGTTCAGGACCCTGATTTCTGTATTCAAGTGAGAGCATCCATCAGCAAGTAGAGGAAGTGGCACTGGCTTGTGTTGCCCTGGCAACCAGTGTTGCCAAACAACAGACTTGGAATATTCTGTGGGGTTTAAACTTTCAGGCTGCTGAGTGACTGACTGAGGTGACAACAGAAACAATGCCTTTTGCTGGATGTTTTCATGATAGCAAGAACCATATAATTTTTGCATAATTTTCAACCCCCTTCTCCCACCTTTGGGTTGTATCCTGTTTGCTCACCATTGCAGTCACTGGTAGCACTCTAGTTAGTCTGAGCTCCAAATTCCATTCCAACTTCCTTTCTTCAGTTGCTCAGAACTGTCTCAAATTCTTTATGAGAGACAAAGTGGGTGAGATTATATCTTTTACTGAACCAATTAGAGACATTACCTCACTCACCTTGTCTCCCCAACTTCCTGGGACCAACATGGCTACAACTACACTGCATACATCAAATTCTTTCTGTAATTTTTCTAAGTATGAGCTCTGTGAAAAGATGAATTTGGGGAGAAAGGATGTACAGAATCAGTTCATTTTTTTTATTTGTGTCAATAGGATAAAATGATATATTTCTTATATATTCTGCTTGGAAATTGTACACTTATATTGCTCAAAGATGGCTGAAACTAAATACCTTAAATGTGGCTAATTTTGCACATTTCTTATCAAGAAAGGAAAAATTGTTGAAATTTAAAGTAAACTGGAATGGTGGGGAGATCGTGGTTTTCTTTACTCACCTCCTTACTAAGGTATGAGCCTCTTGATTCCCCTCCACAACATCTGGAGAGGCAGGAATTTTCCTAGAAGTCATCACAACCCTCTGATGTATCCCCATAAATTTATCAGCTACCTAGTGGACAGGAGCACAGCCAGAATTGCAAAAAGAAATCATTAAATGACCTGATGGGAGCTCCAAGTATAAGCAATCCTAGCAACAATACTATGGAAGTACAACACGCTGAATTCCAAATGCATAAATAGAAAAAAAATCACTACATATCCGAAAATCAAATAGTCTAACCTGTCCCACTGATCTTGCTCCATCAGCCCCACATTAAGAATTAGGTACCTCCAGCCCTTCTTCTTGAATTAGTGGCCAATGTATCAGTGTAGTATAAGTTTATAGTGTTGAATCCAGATAACCACTGCATTCCAGGCATTTGTCCTTTTAAGTCGGCATGCTGATCAAGGCTTCCTTTGCTGTGGCTAGAGCTCTAGGCCAGGCTACCTGGATTGCAAGATGCAGAGTTGCTGTCTAGTCCAGCATCCGGCAGACAACCTTACCTAAAATTACCCAACCCCTGCTGGATATGAGAATTGCCTACCCTGCATTGCCCAGCCAACTTCATTAGACACCAAATGATTACGCTTCTCCTGGCTGGGACCCTTCAAAGCTGGGCCATATATGGGCACTATCCTTAACTACACTGAGGCAAGTGTTTTGCTAATTTCAGAGTATTCTGAACTGCTTTAAGCTAGCTTCTGGCTGGGTTTGGTTTGGGTGGTTCCAGTAGCCTCTATCTGTGGGCTATTTGGTAACGCATCCAGGCTGCCCCTAGGACTGCTCTGTGCTCAGACTGTGTTGGAGCTCGTGTGTCTCTATAGAAGCACATATCCATAGCCCTTGCCACATTGTCTCCTCCCAGTCCCACCCCTCAGGCCTTCTTTCAATAATAACTGGGTCAACCAATTGGCTCAGAGCCAGGCGGCCTGTAAATCAGGGACCCATCCCTGCTTAGACATATCTAAGTTCGCGCTCTGGAGTGGGCATTTACATCCTCAACTGGGACAAGGGCCTGAGAGTAAGAACTCAAGCTGGGGTTTCCTGGCAGCTATCTAGCCAACCAGGTCTTGGCAGGGGGAGGGTGAAGAGAGACCATCTCCTCTACTCTGGCTGACTCATAACAAGTCAGGGCTGTAGGGCAGAACCAGCCCCTTCATAGAACTATTACATAAGTGTGTAGTGCAGGGTCCACAATGGTCAAATATTTTGAAAGTTATGAGTTTTTTTTAAAAAAGTATAACTTTGTTTTTTTGCGTGGCACCTTCTTTCTCAGCAGATCTAGTCTGTTCAGACCTATACAAAGACACATTTGCTGATTTGGGGGCACAAAATAAGTTCTAACTACTGTTTAATTTCTTTGTAGAGCCAGTGTAACTCAGAGAGTGAGCCAGAAAATAATCTGGTTTAACCCGCTACCAAGAGTTGTCAACTGAATTCCAGTTTAGGTATTTTACTTCAGGGTGCACAAAGGTATAGATTGCAGCTCTAATCTATTTTAGGTGCTTATATGGCCCCATCACTGTAGTATCTGAGTACCTCACAGTCTTTCATATATTTATCCTCACAACACCCTTGTGAAAGAGGGAAATATTATCATCACCATATCACAGAAGGGGACCTGAGCCATAGAGCGAGATTTTCCTAAAGTCACACAGGAAGCTTATAGCAGAGCAGGGACTTGAACACAGGTATCTCAAGTCCTAAACTAGTTTCCTAACTATTGGACCATCCTGCCTCTTTTCTCAGTGGTCCATCAGCCTAATTCCACCTAGAACTCAGATGAGCCTGGGCTCAGAATTATTAGTGTTGATACCTGCAAACTGAGAACACATATTGAGTTTCAGACCCTAAGTTCATTCTGCAGCATTGCCAGTTAGATGAAAAACACGGACACATTTTTCTTTGTAAATAGCTTATTCACTCTGGAATTACCAAGAGAAACATTGTATCCCATCATGTTCAATGTTTTCAGAGCAGAATTGCATTTCAGAATGCATTTGTGAAGGCACTGTTTTAACAATACATTTTTAAAGACAACCACCGTTAAAGATGCTTCAGTTAAAGGAAGTGTCATTGAAGAAGGTCTGATGATAATAAAGGTGTTATATAGATGATGTTCAAAAGAAAGGCTTCCTCTTCATTATCCTGGAATTGTTATTATCTAAATTTACTGGATCAAATTTAAACAATCTGTTGTTTATACAAGAAGTCAAAACAGGGGTTAGGACATTAGCAGCAGGCACTTCGGATTTGCTACTTGATCCACTGTGAGTGCATGCCAGTGAATGAGAGGTCAAGAACCAAGCATTGCAGAAGACAAGACAGGGATAGGTATAAATTGGCCATGAATAAATTCAGGCTGGAAATTAGAAGAACATTTCTAACCATCAGAAAAGGGATGTTATGTAACAGTCCTCCAGTATGAACAGTGGGGGCAAACAGCCTCACTACTTTTAAGATGGAGTTTGCTAAGTTTATGAACAGGATTGTATTAAGGGTTGCCTGCGATAGCAGGGGACTTGACTCGAAGACCCAGGGGGCGCCTTCCAGTCCTATGTTCCTATGATTGGGAGAGCATGTGAGGATTGCACTGGCCATACACAAAGTAACAGTGTTCTTCACTCTTTGTATATGTACTGCAGGGTACTGGTGGATGATTATAGTAATGCTCATTACAAAGCAGCATGCATGACACTGCATCTGATGCAGTCTTAGGGCATGTCTACACAGCAATTAAACACCCCGTGGCTGACTTGGGCTTGCAGGGCTTGTGCTGTGGGGTTACAAAATTGCTTTGTAAATGATTGGGCTTGGGCTAGAGCCTGAGCTCTGCAACCCCACGATGGGGGATGGTCCCAGAGCCTGGGTGCCAGCCCGAGCCCAGATGGCTACACAACAAGTTTTAGCCCTGTGAGCCCGAGTCAGCTGATGCAGGCCAGCTGATGCCATGCCAGAGGTCTTTTATTCCAGTGCAGATGTACTCTTAATGACCCCAGCACTATAAAACTGATCAGCAACCTGGCACAGCATCCAGTCTGCTTTCCCAATGCCATGCAACAGTTACCTCAAGCAATTGATAGGAAGGCAAATGCCCCAATCAAACTATAAAGCACATTAGAGCATTTAAGAGTAAGATCTAAACCATCCATTTTGTACAGGTATTTTTTTTTTTTACCCTAGTGTGTGTGATGGTATAAGGAGAGGTAGGTAGAAGAATCCTTCGGAACACCTCATAAGAGTACAATGCCATTTACTTGCCTGGGGACCTGTTCTCCTCCTGAAACTGCTGTTGAAGCCAAAGGGAGTTACCCATATCCTGTAGAGTAAGAACTGAGCCCAAGACTCCTCCTTCCTGCTCTCTAATATTTCATTTATGGATATGTTGATTTGTATTTGGCTGCTTTTCAAACACAAAAGAGTTATTTGTGCATGCATGTGTTGTAAGTGGCCCCATTATTTCCTATTAATCAGTTCAGTAAACTAATTAGTCTTCCATTTATATTGTTCTGTTGATGTAATGCACTTCAGCAACTGTTTATGCAGGAGCTTGGTGAGGAACAAGCTGGATTAGTTCTGTCTCAGTGTAAGCGGGGGAACAGTCCTCCTATTGTGGGGAACTTTCCTGGCTTCTGTACTACCCCGGTGAAGTGGGCTAGCGAAAGGATCTGAGTCCTCGCTCCCACTTCCTTTACCCTGCCCTTGAGGACTCCCCTTCCACTCTCCTGTCTGGCAGAGTCCTCGTAATCCCAACAAGCCTGGGCCCAGGATTCCTGGGGGGCTTGACCCCCAACCCTACTGTGGTCACCTAGGACAGGGGCTAGGGTGTCCCCACTCCAGGGTACTCTCTCTGCACTGGGCACTTCTCTGACCCACTGACCATTACATACAAGTTAAGGCAAATGCAAGTTATTTAATCAACAATTAATTTTAAAAAGAATAAGGAAAAATGGGAAAGGTTAAAGGAAACACATCAACCCGCTCTGTGGCAGGGAACATCGCAAACAGTGTCTCTGGAACGTCCGGGCAGTTCACAGTCTGTTCCTTGTAAGTCCCAGGCCTTCTTCTCAGGCCCTGGCTGTGCTGCAGGGATGCTGTGGGTTGGACACTTGCTCTGCTGGTGGCCACACGCTCTCAGGCTCTAAGTGCTAGGACCCTTCTTCCCAGTGTCGCCCCCGCCCTGTCGGGGTTACGATCCAAGCCTGGCCTGCAGAGCCTCTTGGCTGAGGAGTCTTCCTGTGCTGGGCCCACTGCCCAGGGTCCCCCTCATTCTCCCCAGCTGCTCACTGCACCCAGCTCCGGACTGCTCCAGCCCCAGCTCCACCACTCTGTCTCTGCACTGCTGCTCTGCCTCCAGCTCCCTGGGCTGCTTCTCTGGCCCCTCTGGCTCTGGTTGCTGCAGCTCTGCTCCCAGGGCAAGTCTGCTCTCTCTGGGCTGTGCCTCTGGCTTTGGGGCTGCAGCTCTGCTCCCAGAACAGGGTCTGCTCTCCCTGGGCTGCTTTTCTGGTCCCTCTGGATCTGGCCCAGCTTTGCTCCCAGCTTAGCTTGGGCCCCTGCTTTCTCCTTAGCTCTGCCCCACTCTGTGTGACCCAGGCAAATCCAGCTCACACAGAGGACGGGACCTCCCTGGCCTCCTGACTCCCTGGTTAGCCTGCCCGCCCTGTCATTCAGGCTGACCTGGAGCACTGGCCTCTCCTCATTGTTCCTGGGGGCTGTCAGTCTCAGGGTCCTGATTCCCCATCGACCCTTCCCCCTTTTTAGTACTGGCAGCTAGCAACTAAAACACCCCCACTTGAATGTTAGTAAGGGGGCAACAGTCCCTTACATCAACTTGTATTGCTGTTGTGTATGATATGAATTCCATGCACCTTACTTTCTCTTGCTTTTCCCTCTGTTTCCTCAGTTGTTTAGCTAGGTCAGTTAGTCCATTTCTAGTCCATTCAGAAGATGGAAGGCCAGATCCTCAGCTGGTGCACATTGGCATAGCTCTCTGGACTTCAATAGAACCACACTAACTTACCACAGCTAAGGATCAGGCTTCCAGTCCTGCAAAGTGGTCATACCAAATAGCTGTCATTCACCAGAAGCCTACCATTCATTCAGGACATTCAGACTTCAGTGTCAGATACATGGCTGCAGATTTCTCCTTTGGATCCAACAGATATTTCAGAGATGAGCTGCCAAAGTACTTCTGCTGGTCCCACTGTGGCCAGAGGTACTAGCCTTTATATAATGCACCCTTGCTCACCAGTGCCCACAGAGCTATTTAGAGATGAATAATCATGTCTTGTTATTTTCTTCCCCTTTAGCTGCAATTGATCACATTTGTATCCTATTTTTTTTTCTTTTATTTCATTCCTTTGTCTACTTCTCCCTATAAAATCAAATACGCATCCTTATAACACCTGCCTATGAAGATTTTAATCTTCCTTTGTACCTACAGATGGTGAAACTAAAATCAAAACTAAAACCAGTAATGCTTTTTGTTCTGTTGCTGGCAAGGCAAAACATAATGATTGGGGCTAACACAACCAAAATATGACTGTACAAGACCATTTCTTCGTCTGTATTCACCCACTAAGCATAACATTAGTTCTGGACAAATGGAAAAATTTATTCTGCTCATTCCTTTTAGACAGGGCATTAGTGAACACTTGGATTACTGACAGCTCCCAGACAAGAGTTTCTTGCACATTCTTAAAAGCTTCTAGGTACTTGTTAGTATATAGATATTCAGGCCTGTCTGTAAAGGCCTATACTCTAAGAATTTAGGTGTATTCTTATTACTTAGCTAGTTATAGAGGTATACAAGAAAGAATAAAAATCACTGTCTGCCAGTGTAAGGGCCTTCTCTTACTGTGACAGTCTGAGGCCTTGTTCTTAGGCTAAGATCTCTGGCTAAGCAGCAGAGGCAGCCATAAGCTGGGAAGTGAACGGTCACATCCTCACATTCCAGACTAGTCACATTGAAATAAGGCAATCTGGAGCTGTTAGAAAGGTGATCTGATCTATCATCTCCAGAGAAAGGGAAGAGCCTAGAGGATGTAAAAGAAAGTTTAGTTCGATAGTTTTCTGTTCAGTAAGAACTCACTTATCAATAGACACAGCTGTAAAACCCTTATGTCTTTATAGATGTAGTTGTGAAATCCTCACTTCTGTATTGTTTTGTCATTATAGTTCCCACTTTGCTATTGTTTATTTGCGTGGTCTCTGTCTGGTTCTGTGATTGTTTGTGTCTGCTGTATAATTAATATTGCTGGGTGTAAACTAATTAAGGTGATGGGATATAATTGGTTAAATAATCATGTTACAATATGTTAGGATTGGTTAGTTAAATTTCAGTAAAATGAAATAAAAATGATAGGTTAAGGTATAGCTAAGCAGAACTCAAGTTTTACTATATAGTCTGCAGTCAATCAAGAAGTAAGGGGTGGGGGGAATGGGAACAGGGAATGGGGGTAGGGAAATTGGAATCATGTTTTGCTAATGGGGGGAATGGGAACAGGGACACAGGTAAGGCTCTGTGGTGTCAGAGTGGGAAGGGGGACACTAAGGAAGAAAACTGGAATCATGCTTGCTGGAAGTTCACCCCAATAAACATTGAATTGTTTGCACCTTTGGACTTCAGGTATTGTTGCTCTCTGTTCATGCGAGAAGGACCAGGGAAGTAAGTGAGTGAAGGAATAAGCCCCCTAACATCTTGATCATATAAATGTTTTTTTTCTTAATAAAACCATATGCTTTCAAAAGAAACAGAACAAAAACCAATGTGATTAGTTCATGGAGCTTCACTGTCAAGTTTACACCTTGATGTGCATCTTATAAAAGAATGAGATAGTAATTCTAGACCTTTAGAAATATTAGTCATATTAGTAAAACATTGGTCTAAGTAAACATTAGGGACTGATTTCTCTCTCACAGCATAGAAGTAACTCCCAGGGAAGTCAATGGCAGTTATTTGCATTCTCTAGGGAAAGAATAAGACCTCAGGATCACTAGGAAAGAATATGCAGTGTCTCATGTCTAGAACTGGTTGCAAAAATTTAATGGAACAGTTTTCCATCTAAAAATGCAGTTTTGCCAATATCAAAATGTTACACAGACTCATCGAGTTTAAGGCCAGAAGGGGCCACTATGATCATCTAGTCTGACCTCCTGCACATAGCATGCCACAGAGCCTCACCCACCCACTCCTGTAATAGACCCCTAACCTCTGGCTGAGTTACTGAAGTCCTCAAATCATGGTTTAAAGACTCCAAGACACTGAGAATCCACCATTTACAATCATTTAAATCCGCAAGTGGCCCTTACCCCATGCTGCAGAGGAGGGTGAAAAACACCCAGGGTCTCTGCCAATCTGACCCGGAGGAAAATTCCTTCCAAACCCCAAATATAGTGATCAGTTAGACCCTGAGCATGTCATCAAAACCCACCAAACACACACCCGGGAAAGAATTCTCTGTAGTTACTCAGAGCCCTCCCCATGTAGTGTCCCGTCACTGGCTGTTTGAGATATTTGCTGTTAGCAGTTGTAGATTAGCTATGTGCCTTTGTAGGCACATCATACCATACCCTCCATAAACTTATCAAGCTCAGTCTTGAAGCCAGTTAGGTTTTTTGCTCCCACTGCTCCTATTGGAAGGCTGTTCCAGAATTTCAGTCTTCTGATGGTTAGAAACCTTTGCCTAATTTCAAGCCTAAATTTGTTGATGGCCAGTTTATATCCATTTGTTCTTGTGTCCATGTTGGCTCTTAACTTAAATAACTCCTCTCCTTCCCTGCTTTTTATCCCTCTGATGTATTTATAGAGAGCAATCATATCTCTCCTCAGCTCTTTGAGTCTCCTCTCATGTCATGTTGACTAAATCTTCAGTGGGAAGAAAGCCAAATGAAATATTTTAAATTTCTTGTTTCATTTTGAGAATGTCTAAAAGTTTGTTTAAATATGATTTAAGAATTCATATTGACATTATAATGTTTATAGTTCATTTTGACTTTTATATTATATTATATTATATTATCATGTTAATAAAAGCTTGTCTATTCTATTCTATATTATGTTTATATTATTTATAAGACATTAAGAAATTATAATAGAAAAGCATTTACAAAACATTTTTACCTTAACAATACAAAACTTTTGATGATCCTGAAGTGAATTCTTTTGGAATTTTTGTTTTGTTTTAAAAAATTTGGCCTTTTGTTCTGAAACTAAAACAATTTCAAAAATTCAGATTTATTTATTTATTTTAGAACAGAGATTCTGGTTCTGATCTGCTCTACTCAGAACAATAGGTGATAAAAGGTAGGATTTGGCAGTGTGTTAATTGATGCTAGGGATACTATGGCTATATGTTATGCTAGTATCTGGAACATTATGCAGGTCATGCTTTCAATTGCATTTTTAATAAAAAAGAACTTAAGAGGATAATATTGCCAAAATATATTGTTTACAGAATTCAGAGCTGCTTGCTAGTCTCCCCTTTCAGATGTGCTTCCTCCCTGAAATTACAATTCAGGATGTGAGAGTTTCCCCCCAGGGTGCCACTTGGAACTCGGGTACCGCTGAGCCTGCCTGACCCACCGGCCTGGGCTCCCTTTCACACTGTGGTGCTGTGATAAGTTGCCAAGCTCTCCAAGCTTGCTCTTTCACCAGCATACACACAAACAGGGACACACCCAGCTGCAGCTTCACACAGAGATGCTGAGATCAGATCAGCTAAAGCACCTCCCAGTTGCTAAGGCACACCCCCGATTCTGGAGTGTAAACCCAAAATTATAATGCACTGCACAGGGAACTGTACAGCATAAGCTCATAAAATTCACCCCCTCCCTCAGTGTGGAAAGAGATATGTGGAGGAGTCTAGGAGAGCTGGCTGTATTTTAAAGAAGCCTTATTAAGGGCTCAGGAACAAACCATCCCGATGTGCAGAAAAAATAGCGAATATGGCCAGAGACCAGCTTGGCTTAACAAAGAAATCTTCAGTGAGCTTAAACACAAAAAGGAAGCTTACAAGAAGGCCAAAGCATAATTGGATTTGCAGATAGCAAGGGATAAGAAGGGTTTCTATAGGTATGCTAGCAACAAAAAGAAGGTTAGGGAAAGTGGGGGACCCTTACTGAATGGGGGAGGCAACCTAGTGACAAATGATGTGGAAAAACCTGAAGTACTCAATGCTTTTTTTTGCCGCGGTCTTCACTGATAAGGTCAGATCCCAGACTGCTGCACTGGGCAGCAGAGTATGGGGAGGAGGTGGGCAGCCCTCAGTGATGAAAGAACAGTCAACAGTGTGCTCTTATTGCCAAGAAGTCTAATGGCATATTGGGCTACATTAGTAGGAGCATTGCCAGCAGATCGAGGGAAGTGACTATTCCCCTCTATTCAGCACTGTTGAGACCACATCTGGAGTATTCACAAAAAGAAAAGGAGTACTAGTGGCATCTTAGAGACTCTAAGGTGCCACTAGTACTCCTTTTCTTTTTGCGAATACAGACTAACACGGCTGCTACTCTGAAATCTGGAGTATTGTGTCCATTTTTGCCCCCCTCCCCCCACTACAAAAAGGATGTAGACAAATTGGAGAGAGTCCAGTGGAGGGCAATGAAAATGATTAAGGGCTGCGGCACATGACTTATGAGGAGAGGCTGAGGGAACTGGGCTTGTTTAATCTGCAGAAGAGACGAGTGAGGGGGGATTTGATTGCAGCCTTCAACTACCTGAAGGGGAGTTCCAAAGAGGATGGAGCTAGGCTGTTCCAGGTGGTGGCAGGTGAGAGAACAAGGAATAATGGTCTCAAGTTGCAGTGTGGGAGGTTTAGGTTGGATATTAGGAAAAACCTATTTCACTAGCAGGGTGGTAAAGCACTAGAATGGGTTACCTAGGGAGGTGGTGGAATCTCCATCCTTAGAGGTTTTAATGCCCAGCTTGACAAAGTCCTGGCTGGGATGATTTAGTTGGTGTTTGTCCTGCTTTGACAAGGGGTTGGACTAGATGACCTCCTCAGGTCTCTTCCAACCCTAATTTTCTATGATATGCAACAGCTTTCTGCCCCAAGTTGTAATTTCCACACACTGCTTTTCGACAAAACAAAAACAAGTTTTTTAACTACAAAAGATAGATTTTAAGTGATTATAAGTGATAGCAAACAGACAAAAGCAGATTACCTTAGTAAATAAACAAAGCCACAAACTGAGTTTAACACACTAGATAGGTAGGATATGAATCAGCAAATTCTCACCCTGTGTGATAAACAGGCTGGCAGATTCTTAAGGCACAAGTTGTTGGCTTTTCCAGGTTTTAATATTCAGGCTAAAAATCCCTCTAGCCTGGGACCATCACTTCCCTGTCCTTGCCCCTCAGGTGTTTCCTCAGGTGTTTCCTCAGGTGTGTTGTTGTAGGGAGAGTGAGTTATCATAATGATGTCATTGTACATTGTATATCTGCTTCCAACTTGCTGGAAAGCTCTTTTGCTGTGACCTGGATTAAACAGTTCCCACTGTGAAGTGCTATCTCTGAGAGGTTTCTATTGTACACAGTTCCGGGGTAATGCTTGTGCTTGTGTGCATTTTCTCAATAAGCCATTAACATTGTTTAGCCTTTTTACTGTTGTACCTGAAAGGCTGCTTGTGGGTGTTTTCAACCTCACAAGATGTTTCAGTAACACATATGTAGCCTAACTTCATAACTTCACATATGACGATAGCACATACAATCCAACAAGACATTAATGTCTAGCTATTAATAGATATTAATATCAGGACTTCTAGAATGATAGCTCACAAAGCATACTTTGTACAAAACATATCATAATTACATGAGAGTGGTGAATATTGGAGTGCCAGGGGACTTTCACTTTTCAGTAAAAAGATGATAAGGGATCTTTCTGCATTTTCTAAAACAAACTTTATCAAGAGCCAAGAGCTGAGAATTCTATTGCTAAATGAAAATCATAGCTGTGGTACCTAAGGCAGAAAGAAGCTGCTGGATTATAGATCATTCATAGCTAGTACTTGTAAGCCACCAAGGGCTGTTGAAAATGTTGTAAGGCCTCTTGAATGACAATTTTTTAAAAATGTAAACAGACCCAGGGCTATAGCTGATGGAAATGTTTACTGTGAACAATACATTCAATGAACTTAGCCTATGTATCTTTTTTTGATTGTTTATGAAAAATAAGACCCTGGTTTCAACCCATAATAAAAATGTGATTGACTATTTCTGTCATGTCTAAGCCCAACAAAAGCAGTGTGAAATAAAGAAATAATGTTAACTTTAAGACGATTCTTGCTTGGAAGAATTAGGGAAGAAAAAAGGAAATGCATTGAAACAGGAGGGGAAAGAACACAGAAAGGCAGAAGAGAGAAGATCAAACAAGAGAGGTGCTGGAATCACAAGCGAATGCAATAGGCTGTCCAATGGGAGGGTAAGGAGAATAAAAATAGAATGGAGCTGGTGAGGGGAAGTACAGGTAAACTCTCAATTGTCATACTAGAAAGCAGGCAAATATGCAATAAGCTAATGCCTTTTCACTAGCTTAAAGGATATTTTCAAACAAATAAATCCCGTGAATCTCTCAGTTGATTTGCAATAGCAATCCTACTTTGAGTTTTACATGAAACCTACACAAAGAAAATCTTAATACCAGGAGGAAAAAAGAGATATACAGATATGGCCTAGCAGGTGGGTGTGTGGGTGTTGCACAAACCCAGGAATCAGGGCTCCTATAGTCTACTCAGCCATTGCGTAACACTCTGATATTGTGAAGTAGAGAGTATTTTCACCACCTATTGAAATTTACTGGAATTGCGGATGCTCAACAACTTGCAGGATCAACGGTTTCCAGTGCAAAATAAGTTCAATGACACTCATCTCACAGGGCTGCTGAGAGGTTAAGGAGTTGATCCTTCAATTGTGAATATTCACGTGAATAAGTTTTACTCATATGAGTGAAGGTTGCAGGATCAGATCACCAATTAACAAATGTCAGCAAAGTACTATGAGGTTCTTGAATAAAAGGTGTTGTGGGAGTACAGAGTATTATAATTAAAACATCTGATTTATTTCTACAAATTGGGCCTGGTCTTTACAAAATCAAAGTACCACAGCTCTGGACCCTGAGAAACTTGAGAGAAACTTCTCACAAAAGCCTTTTCATAGTAAAGTGTTGTATTCTATATATTAACAAAGATAAAACAAGATATCAGTTGACATTTTTGAAAGCTTAAGGATGCCTGAAGGAAATCTACTTTTCAGTCTATACTTTTATGCCAAAATTTACCATTTACCAGGTTTACAGCGAATTATTTGCTACTCACTAGGCATTGAAAGTGGTGAACAACAACAGGAAAGTTCTCCAAGAATATAATAATAATTAAACTCCCTTCAGGGCTAAATACTACTTTGATAAAGTTAGATTAACCATTTAAAAAAAAAAGATCAATAATTCCTGGCTGATTTCTAAAGAATTGCTCTTAGTAATGTGAATTCAGAAAGCAGGGCCAGTCCACAACATTTTGGCACCTGAGGCGGAGACCTCAAATGATGCCCCCATACCTCCCTCACTTGGGCCAAAACTTGAAAAGTCTCAATTCTGCTTCTTCCTGTTCTACTCCTCTCATGGTACTGCTCTGCTACCTACCCCAATAAAGGAGAACTAACAACTTAAAATGCCTTGTTCAAAAATTTTAAGTAACACTTAACTTTCAAATGCCTGAACAGCAAATGTCACTTTTCTTGTCTGCATAGTAAACACGGGCATTTTTATCTGTTTGAATAATCAAAGTGGTGCTTTCCGTGCCTTCTTGGTTGCAAAAATTTGAACTGCTTCCTGCTGAAGGTCCACAGTGTGGGCCAGCTCATGCTCTATTGAGATGGTTGCAAGGCCGACCAGCCTCTCCTATGTCATTGTGGAGCGTAGATGTGTTTTTATTCAGCTTGGAGAAGCTGTGTTCTCCACTGGCAACTGTTACAGGAAGTATTAGAAGTATGCGGAGAGCAACAAAAGCATTTGGAAAGAGGGTGGTCATCTTATTTGTGCACATATATTCCAGAACAGCCTTTGGAGTTGATCCTGTTGAAATGTATCTTGAAAGGGCTTTGAGTTCGTCACCTAAATCACTCGCATCAATATCGCGCATGTTATCATGTGTCAACACTGTCTCTAGCGCTCTGCATTGCTGGTGTAGGTCTTCTTCAGGTATAGTGAGGAGTTTTGGAATATCATACAACATCCCAAATATATGAGCTGCATGAAACGTTCTTCAACTGACTGTATTGCACAATCTAGCACCTGGTTAAAGAATTCAACTTTGAATTGTTGTTTGGGGTCTCTTATGGGATTATCCCGTGCCTCGTAATCAAAATGTCTTCTTCGGTGACTCTTGTGTTCTTGAATGGGTGGGAAAATAGCTTCAGTGTGAAGTTCCTCTGCCAACTTCTTCAGAACGTTTTGAACGTGCACTCTTCAGAATGTTTTGAAATCCCTCATCTGATCGGTAAGACTGTAGGTATGACTTTGCTTTGTCCAGTTGTTCCATTGCTCCAGATATATCAAGGTCAACACCTTGGTGTCTCTTGCTTACAACATTTATTTCAAACCGTATGTCATGCCACAACACTAAGCCACACAGAAATTTGAAGGTATGTATGTTTCTGGTGATTCCATTTCCTTCTGCCACTATTCTCTCACAAACAGTTCCTGTCATAGCATTATCCTCCATAATGGCAACTATGGCATCATCTATCTTCCCAATTTGGTGTTTGATAGGCTTTATCGCCTCCACTCGACTTTCCCATCATGTGGCACTCAGTGGTTTCAGTGTCAGAGAGGACGTTCCCACATGTTGCTTCAAAAATTGCCATCGATGAGTTGATGCAGACAAAAATACATAGATGCTTTGAATTACATTAAAAATTCAGCAGCCTCACTAGAAGCTGATGCTGCATCACTGAACACCAAGTTCAATGTATGAGAACTGCATGGGACAAAAAAAGCTCAAGGGTTTAACTCTCGGATCCATGTCTGCACTCCTCTGTTCTTTTCTCTCATGTTGGCACCATTATCATAGCCCTGACCTCTCATGTCAGCTATTGCAATTCCCGTATCTTCCAGCTTTTTAAGAAGCACATTTGTCATACCAGCTCCTGTAGTATCATCAATGTCAAAAAATTCTAGAAAATGCTCTCTGACAGTCACCATTGCCGGGACATTTTCACTAGGTTTTGTTGTTGTTACAAAATGCACCATGAAAGTCATTTGTTCCATATGGCTGATGTCAGGTGTGCAGTCCAGAGTAACAGAGTAATATCTTGCTGACTTGTTCTTGGGGGTGCTAGAGAGGTACATAAGAGGCTCCTCCTCCTCTCTCTCCCTGCAGCTCCTGCTGCTTTCTCTTATTCCCTCTCACCTTTTCTCCTGCCTGCCTGTTATGTCTCTTGTGCCATCCTTCCTCCAGCACAGCACTCCACCATCTCTGTGAATCTAGACCAGAGAGAATACATATGCACCAGCAGCAGACACAATTTTCTACACTCTGGGTCCTAGTGCCCTCCTCCCCAGTCTGGCTCCTGAGGCGGCAGCCTCAGTTTGCCTCATGGTAAGGCCAGCCCTGTCAGGACGGGAAATTAAGGAGTATCATTCAGAACCACTGCTTTCCACCTTCTGGTTCTCAATTCTAATCCTATGGTTGAGCTTTTTTAGACTGCAGGAAAGCAGAAAGTGAAAGGTGCCATGGATTATGCACTCCCTCTGGATACAAAATAAAACACATTATTTTGTCACAAAAATCATAGCATTTGCAAAATATTAGTCTTGGAGAAGCATTGTGAGTCCCAAAAGAGTATTTTAAGTGCTTTTACTGAAAATGTTTTCTTCTTTTCTTCCAGCATTGACAGAAAGATTGTCAGATGGCAAGACTAGAAAGAAGGGGAGTGTGAGATATGAAAGCCTGAAGCTAATAAACAAATAAAACACATTATTTTGTCAGTAAACTGCATGATCTTTAAAATATTATACTTTAGGAACTTTTCTTAACTCCAAAGCTGTCCATATTAGGTGTCTGTCTTTTGTATTTTAGATTTAGTTCTCAAATTTAGACTTATTCTTGATAATTTTTCATTTTTAATTGTTTTATATGAATGCTCACGTCACTAAGAGAAATAGTCTGCTGCCACTAATTACACTATTACCCTACTCTGCAAGTATCCCATTGATATGAATGGGACTATTCACAGAGTGAAGTACTACTCGATGGTGTCCGAATCTGGCTATAAGCTGGTCAGAATTATTATTATTTATTTGTGCCTTAAAAAAAAAACCAAAATCATGCTTGCATGCCAGGTGGGTATTTGCAGGCTCTCACAGCTTTATACTACTTTGCATTATACAAGGATAGTTCCCATGGTAACTATTACATCATTTGGCACACATACTACCTGAGAAAAACAGAACAATTTAATAAAGAAACACACATCCACCATTGTGCGATCTGAATTGATTTAGCTATTGCATAATTATGTTTCACGAAACAAACAAAAGACTGCATCAGTTCTCAGTATCAGTGTGACCACTTGTCTCTCAAAAGTTAACATTTGTTTCCAGTTCATCCCATGCCCAAACCCCCCTCTGCCACTCACATCTTAAAAAACTTGACTCTGCTCAACTATTTTTAAAAATTGCACCCTCCGCCTATAACCCTCCCATTTCCTTCCACATAATTTTGTTCTTTCTCTCCCCCCTCCCCACTCACATAACTAAAGTTGGGAGAGATTGGAGATTTAAAACAAAAACAAAAAAAACCTCATCCAAGTTAATTTTGAAAAAAGCTGCACCAACAGTGGGAAAAGGAGGATGTTTCCGTCCCACAAAATAAACACATAGAACTGGTAAGTGACAAGTTCCTGATTTCTTCCGATCTCTGCCACTAAGCCCTAGCTGTTCAAAGGGAGTTAGGTGCCAAGCTCTCACTGATTTCAACTAGAGCTGCGTGCCTCAATATCTTTTAACATCTAAACCTAAGTGACTTTACTACTTTGTCTTAATTCACAGGGCAAAATTTTCACTGAGGTGTAATTAAGGCTGAGAGTATCAGTAATTTAAAGGCAAAAATCCTTAGGAGAGTGTTGTAGTTATAAAAACAAAACAAAAACTATTAAAAGGCAGGAAATCCACAGTTGAGGTTAACCTTAAAAGAAACTCAAATGTTTGAAAGTATGAAAATGCAGGGTAGAAAGAAAGAGAGACTGGAAAGGCTGGGGTGTGAGTATCACATTTTGCAGTGCAGTTCAGACTAGTGAATGGTTGTGTCACCACTGTCCTGTAAACCTGGTGCCTTAAATGCTCTGATGCTGTAACATACAGCCCAGACACCAACAGCCAGAAGACCCTGAGCATCCTCATGGTGTCCAGCCATGACTCAGCACTCTGACCCCAGTAGCTGGCCTACAACACAACAGCCACCAACCTTGAGAACTACTTGTCTCCACCAGCTTGTCCTTGTCTCCACCAACTTGTCCTTGTCTCCACCAACCTTGAGAACTACTTGCAGGGTGACCCCAACATACTCCCAGTCCTGAATTTCCCCCAAACCATCTGCTTTGAAGCCTTCAGCTCTTTCCTGGAACCGAGAGAATTCATAAAGTTTGTCGCTCCTTTAAAAAGACACAAGCACAGCAGCTCATTACTTCAACTGGAGTTAACAATCAATTCACACACAGCACTGGCTTGGTTTAGATTAAAAGTGAAACAAGTTTATTAACACAAAGAGAGCTTTTAAGTGAGTTCAAGAACAAGGGATAAAGGCACAATGGTTGTAAGCAAATAAAAGTAAAATTCACTTTCTAAAGGCTAAGACCTAACTCAAGAAGCTACAGCCTTGGGTCAAGGTAGATTTCTTACCAATCAATCTTTTTTTTCTTTCCAGACATGCCTAACTATCCTCTAAGTCAGGCCCTTCCACAGAAGTACAAGGTACTGTCTTCCTTGTCTTCCTAGGTGAAAGGTCTCTTGCCTAAGTAGGTTTCTCACCTGTATTCAGCTCCCAGAGACTTCAGCCCCCATGGCTGAAGGATCCATCTTTTTCAGCTTGCACAAGCTCTGGCCCCTTCTGTCTGACTAGTGATGAAAGCCGAGATGGCTTCTTCTCCCTCATTACGTTTTCCCAAACTCAGTGTTTTTTTCCCCCAGACTCAGGATGACCTCATGCTGTTCTTCCTCTCCTGTGGACTTCCTCTCCCCTTGCTGATTCACATGTAAATGAAGGACTTCCATTGTTTTGATTCCACCATGCTTAGTTTACATAGGGGACAGGTAGATAGCTGCCCTCCTTCCTGTCTGGGAGAAAACCTCTCTCCCTTTGGTTGGTTACAGATTTTAAATCATAATATCAGTGAATATTCATAATTCCTCATATAATGTTAATACATACATTTCGGAATTATATTATCACCAGTGTATCACCAGTTCACATATGATACCTTGCATGTCCTGCTTGAGCCATTATTATTTGTTAATCTTTTCAGAAGGAACCCTAAATAATAGAGCATAGCTCTTTTTGCTGCTGACAGCACCTAGCAGGTGGTTTACAATAGGAAAATAGGAATTGCAATAGTGGCAGGCCAGTGTGCATTTAGACGCAGATTCAGGACCACATTTAAGCACATGCCTAAGTTCATCCTTATTCAGCAAAGAAGTTCACTAGCGCTGTTTGAAAAGTGGGAGAAAATTTTCACAAAAGAATTTGAAATGTTGAAGTTTCATTCTGTGGGTTTCATTACTTCTGTTTTAATTGTTTATAAAATTATTTATTGAAAATGGTATTTTTCTTTTCTGAAATTTTTATTTTTTTAAATTTTAAAACTTTTCCATTTCCTTTTATGCTCCCTTTTCTTCCTGATTTTCTCCCCCTGTTTTTCTTTCATCATTTTGCCACTGAAAATGGTGAAAACAAATAGGGAACTAATTGAAAACAAGGGGGGGAGAAAAAACAAAGCTATTTTTGTTTGTATTCTAATTTTTGAAAAGCATGGAACATTTGAAAAAAGTTATTTTTTTTAAAAAAATTCTGACTTAATAAAGACTCTTTTTCAATTAAAATATTTTTCAGTTGGCAATCTCTAAACTTAAACATGTTTTTAATTTTAAGCAAGTTTCATTGACTTCAATCATAGTTAAAAGCCATGTGTTTTGCTTAATAGAGATGCTTTTCTGAGTGGATGCTCCAGTCTGTTACCCACCGTATGACAATGGCAGTACTACTTCAGAGGAACGTGCAAGAAAAATGAAAGCAGATTTTAAAAGGAGCTTAGCACCCAACAGCACCCACTTACATGGGCAATTCTGGAATAAACAGGAGAAATTCCTTCCTAACACCATCAATGGTTGGCTTATGCCCTGGAGCATGAGGGTTTATTCCAGATCAATTTATTTTTTGAATCTACTATTTAATGTAACTATGGATGTTCTCATTATCCATGTAATGCCTTAATAATACAGCAATTAAAGAGTTTCAAAATGTTCATTGCTATAGTATTTTCCCTGCATGCCCTCTGGAGGTATTCCAGTCATCTGAGTCATAATTCAGCTCTTTGAAAAATCCCAAATATGGATTTCTCTGGTAATAAGCATTTTAAAATTTCCTGCATATGTATTTAATGTTTACCCAATAGGAAGTAATGGTTACGCATTCATTGGTTATATGTAGCTTTATAATTTCAAATGCTTCTAGTTAGGTAAGAAAACATATCTACTTGTGTCATTAGTGTTACAAGAGACACAGAAATCAGGTACATAAAATCATTTATAACAAAGTACTCAACTCTCACAGTTCCTGGAGCCCTGAAACCAGGTCAGCATAGATGCAAACTCCTCAGAGTGTATTTCTTGTTTGAACATGGGAATGTGCGTGGGGGAAGACTAACAACTTACTATGTATAGAAATACTCAGAGGGAATGAAAAAGAAGACATATAATTAACCAATATCCACCCTTCCTACAGGGCCTGTTTAACATTTATTAGTTTACTCAATATTTCTATGTCAGGGAGAGGGTGTTTCTCAAATTCCCATGAGGGCATTATATGCTCCCAATGTTGGAAATGTCCTCCCAACCTTACACATAGGTAGAAGACTTCCTTCACTACTGACTGCTATCAGATTATAACCTTACTTTTTTTAAAAAAAAGGTCCTCCAGATAATTTTTTAAAAGCAGGACAGATTGCATCTTCCTGTGGAAACACTGAAGGAACAGGGCCAAGGGGGAGGAGAGGTGTGAGATTCACCTCACAAAGGTTTCACAATTACCGGGAATAGGGTTTCCTCACTTCAACATGGAACAAGCTGAGGGCTTCAGTCCTCAGAAACCACAGATCCTTTAAGTCTGTGCAAATTTGGGTGATTGGATGCAGGACTGGTGCCTCTGCACTGGTTCCAGGATCTCCTTTAGCTCCCTGACAGAGTATGTCCAATACATCTGTGCTATTAGATGCTTCTGAGCCCTTCTGTGCCTTGTAAGCTCTCTCCAAAGGGGATCCCATAGTGTGGAGGTGGTGCCACCACAAATTAATGCAGAATCAGGTTGTATTAACTTTTCTGCAGATTTCCTACGAGGTCGGTAAGGAAGGGGGTAATTTGCAGTTAACCAGCTCCACCCTCAATCCTTTTTTCACATGTGGATCCCGAAAACAGTGAGATATACTCTGCTCATGAAGGATGGGGATGGTTCTGTGGAGTGGCTGACCTCCCTCCCCACGTTGAGCTACTGGATGAATAGAAAGCTGTTGAAAGCTTCAGTTGCATACAGAAATCATAGAAATGTAGGTCTGGAAGGGACCTCAGTAGTCACCTGGTCCAATCCCCTGCATTCAAGGGAGTCTAGTAATAACTAGACCATACCTGACAGGTGTTTATCTCACCTGTTCTCAAAAACCTCCAATGGTGGAGATTCCATAACCTCCCCAGGCAATTTGTTCCAGTGCTTAACCACCCTGACAGTTAGGAAGTTTTTTCTTAATGTCCAACCTAAACCTCCCTTGCTGCAATTTAAGCCCATTGCTTCTTGTCCTATCCTCAGAGGTTAAGGAGAACAATTTTTCACTCTCCTCCTTGTAACATCCTTTTATGTACTTGAAAACTATTATATGTCCCCAGAGTCTTCTATTCTCCAGACTAAAGGGATTACACAGGGTTTATGTGTCAAATGAAAACCTTGATATCTCCCCTGTTAGGCAGCAGAGATGGTGGCATCTTGACTTGAGGCCCAAATGAGTTGAAGAAAGGTTTCATCACCACATTCTTCCCTGTGAGCAATCACTTTCCACCTGCTAGCTCCATGGTAATTCCCACAGCCAAAGCCATGGTCCTGCCAACTACTCCATGGACACCTGGGTCAAACTGTGTGAAACAGCTTACAGGATTGATGCCTGAATCTTCACTTAAACTCAGGATCAGTGCTTTTGTATCAGAGTAAAACCAAGTACTCGACACCGGGGCAGTAGATCTGATTCACATGCTATCTCAGATGTTCACGTGGCATGTATTTTCAGAACTGGTGCAATTGACACACTCAATGCAATGTTTCATAGTTTCTTGTGATATTTTTAAAAGTGACAAAAATAACAATGGCAAAAGAAAGTTTTAGAGAAAATTAGAGCAATATAATTACATGGATTTAGCTAAAATTATCTCCAAAAAATGAAGAAATTCTGAGTCAAGGAACCAACTTTGTCTTTTGTGACAGGTAATGCAGAGGGGCAATGAGTATGAAACCCTAGCAGAGAAGTGTCTCAGTAAAAGCCAAGTAAGCAGTTACTGATTCTGGATATATGACAGAGATACCAGCTTTTGTAACCCTGATCCAGATCAGCTGACTGGGTCCCAGAAATAAAGTTCAAGTGCCCCAGCACTCCTGGAAGTCAAAGTATTATAACAGGAATTTTAGGTTCTGATCCTGCAATGTCTACATGGGTAGAGTTCTGTGGCCAGGCAGAGCCCTACCGGAGTCTGGGGCATTTTGTATGGTGCAGCAATCCATCCACACACAAGAATTTGTAGAACTGGGGCCTTAATTATCATAGAACCTGTGATTCCTAAGCACAGTAGGGTGAGTGAAGGATAAGGACAAAGAGAAGACAAATGAGGGTAGGATGATCTTTCAGCAGTAAGAAGGGAATTGGGAAAACCTAAACAAAGTTATGTTTGTGACAGGAATAAATGTGTTGTCCACATTAATATTTGTTGTGTTTGGTGTTGCATAAAAATGAACTGAGCTGCCCCACCCATAAAATTAAAAGAGGCATTTCTTTTTCAATATCTTTTTCCAGTGCAAGCGAAAAAGGAAGAAAGAAACTCAGATGAACAAAAGATTTCAGAGTAGCAGCCGTGTTAGTCTGTATTCACGAAAAGAAAAGGAGGACTTGTGGCACCTTAGAGACTAACAAATTTATTTGAGCATAAGCTTTTGTGAGCTACAGCTCACTGTATCCGATGAAGTGAGCTGTAGCTCACGAAAGCTTATGCTCAAATAAATTGGTTAGTCTCTAAGGTGCCACAAGTCCTCCTTTTCTTTTTAAGATGAACAAAAGTTGCTTGGTTGATTAGTACAACAGGCAAGATTCTTACCGCTTTCCCACACTGTCAAGGGCAATATAAAGCTGACAGATGCCAAAAGTCCACAAAAGAAACAATGTCATAAAATTCTTTCTGCTAAATAAGGGATATTAATTTCCCCTTGATTAGTGTGCATAGCTCCCATTAGAGTTAATGGGGGTTGTGCAAAAACACTGAGGATAAAATAGATACCTGTGTTTGGACTCTGATAAATCGCGATCTTACATTATCATCCCACAGGGGCTGTACTATTACACTTCTGTTTGCTGGTTTCTGAACACCTCTTCTGATGGCCTAGTCAGAGCCTTTGGTGCTCCTCAGTGTGAGCTTGATCCTAGGCACCGTGAAATTATTAGGTCTTCCTGTAGGGTTTGGCAGAGATTGATGCTGATGAATTCCCATGCTAACGGAGATAGGGAAATGTCTACTCTGGTAAACGATGAGCCAAATTCTGTTCCCACTTACACTAGTTTAAACCCTGAATAGTTAAACTGACTTCCATGGACATGCTCTTGATTTATGTTCAATGTAATCGAGTTCAAAATCAGGCCTGCTATTGCTTCTGTTATTTCTGTACTGCCCTTGTCTTTCTGTGGTGGGTTGTTTTTTTTCCGGGGGGGGGGCATATTTTTCATCTTCTCCTGCCTTCATTGCTGCCATTTCTACATCTGCCCCTGCTTCTACTGCTGCCATTTGTGCATCTGCTTCATGTTGTTCAACTTGTATGGTTTTGTCAGTAGTAAGGGACAGTGAAGGTTATAATTTACTTTCCTCAGCACACACACAAACTCACTCTCCTTATACTTATCCTGTCACTGTCCCATAGCTCATACATTTCTCTTTAGTACCCCAACATCTTTCTCTCCCACCAAAGAAGAAAATAATTTACATATTAATTATAACTTGTCTAGTAAAAATGAAACAGACACCTGTAATTATGCAGAGGCACCACACACTTGCACATTGCTAAATCAATGACGAATGGAAAAGGGAGCTCATTAAAACGTATCACAAATTTACTGCATAATACATCTAGATTTGCAGAACATATTAATTCAATGGGGTTGAAATATATGATATTAAATAGCATGTGTGAAGAAACCTTCAAGAGCAATTTAAATAACTATCCTAGTGCTGGATAGTATATTGTTTGTTTGTTTTCCTCATGCCCAGTTACTAATGCCTGGATCCTAAAAGGTATTTAGGTACCTAACTACAGTTGATTTCAGTGGGAGCTAGGTGCCTAAATACCTTTGAGGATCTGAGCCTGAATTCCTTAGTTAAGTTACAAAATTCTGTTTTACAAAACATGGTTTTCAGCAGAATTTGCCAAGTTAGGTTTATCACTTAACACTGGGGCCTATCTTCTTCTCTCAGTTAGAATAATAATAATAATAATGCTTTGAAAGTGTACAGTTCCTTCCCCCCAAGGTGTTGAAAGCACATTATACATATTAATGAATTAACCCTGAAAGATAGGCAGTATGATCCCTACTTTATGGATAGGAAACCAGAGGCACGGAGAGTTGGGTGAGCTGCCCCAAATCCACTTTTGGAAGGGTTTCCACTGGAGAGACTGAGACAGTCCCACCCCACAATATCCCATGGCCAAGGGATGAGGGGATTGTCTTAGGAGATGGGAGATGTGGGTTAAAATCCCTGCTCTGCATCAGGCTAAGTAGGAATTTTGAACCTGGCTCTCCCACATCCTGGGTGAATGTTCTAACTGCAAGGCTAAAGATTAGGAGAGGCTGCTCATCCTCTGGCTGCGTCTTGTTTGAGGGCAGATCAAGGCAGGTGGAATGCCTAATTTAAGGCTCCCAACAGGGTTTAGATGTGAAATAGGCACAAGCCATCAGGATTTAGGCAGCTTTTCACATGCTCACTGGAAGATTTTTAAAGTACTTTATTGATGGAAACTTAGGCACCCACAAGGTTGGGAGGCAGCTGAACAGGGTTTTTTAGGATCTGAATTTTGGATTTATGCTCATAAAGTGACAGCTATTTGCCTAAATCCCTTTGTTGGTCTAACCTTCAGAATTTAAAACTTCATGGGGGGAGCAAGGGGAGGGAAGGAAGGAAGTGGATGCAAGGAGAGAAGTTTTGAGATGTGATTAGAAAATTAGCCACTTCTGCCAGTGGCTGCATTAAGATGCAAAATAGTCATTTCAGAAAAGCCAAGTCTTCATGGGGTTAGCGATCTCTAGAGTAACGTCACAGACGAGAGCACGTTCAAGATGCCAGAATGCAAGGACAGTGAGAAGTGGGCTGATTAAGGAAATGATGACTGCCTTGAAATTGTCACAATACGGTTGCTAATTAACAACTAAACTGAAGATAAGCAACTTTGAAAACATCAGCATGATTATATTACCGGGACCAAATTTCAAATTCCAACCAGAAAGTCTTGAAAGAGCTAGATCGTTCCTTTTAATTTATTTTCAAATTAAACATTATTGGTCCTGATTCCACTCTTAATTAAACTGGTGTTTGTTGCTGGAACAATTCCAAGGTAGTCAATGGAGTTACCCCAATGTAGAATCAGCAAAAGTGAGAGAAGAATCACAACCTATTGTTTAATGTTATTTTAGGTAATTACGTGAGCACTGAAAATATAACCTGTAACTGTTACAAAGTCCTGACACTGGTTCTGCTCTGCGCCACTAGGGGGCATGCTGCCCCAAAGGAAGCAGGGAGGGTGTAGGCGCCTAGCTCTACCTTCTTCAGTGAAGCTGGCTGCCTGTGAAATGGGGAGTAAGTTACATTCCATGAAGTAGCCTAGTAGTAGGTCTGTGGGAGGTGTGTAGCTGGTAGTTCCAGGAGGTATTCTGCCTTCCTGATGCGGAATGCCTCCAAGTTCTGTTGGTAGCATGGTGTGATCTGCACCACACCCAATGCAGGGCAATGGATTACTGGCAAAACAGTTCTTACGTTATAATTACCTAGTGGTAAGTGTGTATTTATATATTAATCTGTAATGGTGGAATGGGATAGATTTTTAAAGGTATTTAGGAGCCTCAAGATAAAAGTAGGAGCCTAGTGGGCTCCATCAATGGGAGTTAGGGACCTAGATGCTTTTGAAAATCCCACTGGGCTCCTATCTGCATCTTTAGGCACCCAAATCCCTTAAAAATGATGCCCAATATGAATAATAATAATGAGTCAGAGTTTGAAAAGTCCTCAGCATCCAAGAGCTTCCACTTAGGGTATGTCTACACTGCAATGTAAAGCCAGGGTTAGTGGGACTTGAGTCAGTGGTTTTAGAACCCAGGGTTGGAGGGTATGTCTACACTGCAATTAAAAACCCAGGGCTGGCTTATGCCAACTGACTTGGGCTCGAATAAGGGGCTGTTTAATTGCAGTGTAGAGATTCAGGCTGGCGCTAGAGCCTGGACTCTTGGACCCTGCAAGGTGGAGAGTTCCTGACCTTGGGCTGCAGCCTGAGCCCAGATATCTACACTGCAATTAAACAGCCTCTTAGTCCAAGACCTGCAAGCCTTAGTCAGCTGGTGTGGGGCAGCCCCGGGTGTCTAACTGCAGTGTAGACATACCTTGAGTTTCAACACTGTTTGCCAACCCTAGATTAAGATTTTTTTTAATATGGGCCTAAATCTGGGCTCTGGCGACCACACTGCAATATGCAGACCAGCGATATCCCAGACTTCCTAGCTCTCCCAAAATGTGGCCACTCTAGCTCTTTTTTCGTGGTGAAATGAAATGAGGGGAAAATAGTGGAGGCACCATTTGAAGAACTTTTCTCGTGTTTTCACTCCTGTTTCAGGAAATGGACAGAGCTTCCTTGAGACACCGGTGGATATTTTGGCAGTATTTTCTGATGCATGAAAGGTACCTGATAGACCTCATGACAGAGCAGGAGGAGGAGGAGGAGGACACAGACACGGCTAGACTTGAACTGGCTGATGCTATTCATGATTCTAGGTATTGCTGCCGATTCCCCCTACTTAGACTGGCACTTTGTGAACAAGATCACTAGCACAGTCTGGTGGGACCATATTGTCTTCCAGACCTGGGATGACAAGCACAGGGTCCAGAACTTTCACATGAAGAAAGCTACATTTCTGGAGCTCTGTGAGCAGCTTGCCCCTAGCCACTGGTATAAAGAGACACACATGATAGTGGCCATGGTGTTCCAGAAACAGGTTCTTATAACTATCTGGAAACTGGTTAACTCAGATTGCTATAGGTCTGTTGCCAATCAGTTTGGTGTTGCAAAGTCAACTGTGGGTAAAGTAGTGGCTCAAGGTTTCTGAGGTAATCAGGTGTGTGGTTTATCCCAAAGTGGCAGCTATAAAAGATATTCCTGAAGTAATATCTGGCTTTCAGAGAATGGAGTTTCCAAACTCCCCCCATGGCTGTTGATGGGACTTATCTGTCCACAGTTTGCCCTCCATAAGGAGCACTTGACTACATAAACTGAAAAGCATACTACTGCACTGAGATTCAGGCCCCTGTGGACCACAGAGGCTGATTTATGAACAACAACATAGGCAGCTGTGGGAAAGTTTATGATGCCATAGTTTTTCATTGATTGGGTGTCTACCTTGATGGACAGTCTGGGACACTATTCTCACCAAATGTCATTGTCATAAAAGGAGTTACTGTCCTCCCCACTATTCTGGGGGACCTTATGTAGACCCTTGGCTTATGAAACCATACTCTGATCTCACAGGCCCTGGCAAAAGAATGTTTAATTGCACTCTCAGCAGATGTAGCATGGTTCTTGAATGTGTGTTTGGCAGATTGAAATCCCATTGGAGATGTCTACAGACCCATTTGTATTCCAGCATAATGAATGCAGTCTGCATTACTGTGGCTTGCTAGGTTCTTCAAACTCTAACAGTGAGCCATTTCCTCCTGAATGGAACTGTGACAGTGATGGACTGCTGAACCAGCCAGAAAGCACACCTACCACAGCTGGAGCTGGACGTACCTGGACAATGGAAGTCAGGGATCCCTTGTGCTCCAACACTGTGGACTTGCATGGGCCAGTGGAAGAGGGATAATACTACCTTTATAAATGTGCTTGGGTGGGGCAGGTGATTGATTACTCGTGGGAGTGGGGTGATTGCCATGCAATGTACGTATGAATGCCCTGACCACTCATCAAATGGAGTGGGGGAGGAGGGAGGGTTGGTTCACAATGTGGGTTGATGTAAAGAGGTGATTGATGTATGGATTGATGGAGATAACTGTACTGAGAAATAGTGTTTGCATACAACTTCCCAATTGTCCCTGATCATGTTTACGTCTTTATTATTTGAAATACACATTCTGTAAATTTTCTTAATCAAATGAAAAGATTTATTTATAAAAAGTACATTAACCTGTTGCCAGTTGTCATTACCAAAATAAAAAACCGGTAACAACAAACCCGTTAGAAAAAGGAACAAAGTTCATGAACAAGTGCATACAGTGAAACTGTACAAGATAGAAACCCCCTACTGTTGCATGTTCTCTGCACTGTCCCATTCTCCTTTCCCTTCCTTCCACATTTGCTACCCCCTTGGTGCCAGCGGAGAGAGGTGGAGGTGTTCACAGAGGAGGGGTTCAATATAGAGGACTGCATAGGGCGCAGTTGCCCTGCCCAGCCACTCAGAAGGCCTGATTGCATTGGCTCCCAGCTATGGAGTTGTCCCAGCTGTTCCTGGGCTGCAGCATAGGGTACCCTGGAGGGAACACAGGCTGTGTGCGGAGGGTATAGTAGGAGACAGTACGCTTCTGGCCATTAGTGGTAGCCGCCACTCTAGCAGTTCTTTCCGGTGAGCTCTGTCCTCCTCCCTCAGCCACCATTCTTGTGCAAAGCAAATGCCTGCTCCCTTGCTTTAAACCTGTTCCCAGCCCAGGCTGTGCAGCCAGCTTGAGCCTTCCTGCTTGCCTTTCACCATGCCTTTCCTCTAGCTGAACTCTGTCTTTGGTTTGGGACTCACTTGCTGGCCCTGTCCAGAACTTCAACCATAATTTAATCACGGAAACACTTCTTTTTGTAAGAGTCCATGAAAGTGCATTGACCCAGGCTTTGTCTGCACTGTGGGCAAGCTGTGCAGGTACTGCAGCCTGTAGAGATTGTGGGGCCTGGAATAGGACAAAACACAGAGGGGTACTGTCTCAAATAGAACAATGCCAGAGCACAGAAACAATCCTTGTGGAATTTCAAGGACATAAAATGTTACTTTTTAAAACCAAACTTCAATATATTATGAGAGGAATGTTTCAGACCACAGAAACTCCCTGGACACAGCTGGGTTATTCACAGGAAAAGAAGTGCAGAGACAAGAGTAAGTTAAAAATCACAGCTGCTTTAAAAAAAAATTGCAGAGCAGTTTGGCTTTGGGAGATGGTCAGTGCTCATGCTATGAAAGCTTTTTCTATCATTTCAGGCATCCCACATTTTGGAGGACATAACAGTTCTTGTTGTGCCAGAATAACAAAGAGGGGTGTCAGTCCAAGCTGACAGTGGGAAACCAGTAGCGTATGCTACCAAAGTATTCAAATGTATATTGACTGAACAGCACATCTCTGGTTGAAGTGGGGTGGTCAGCTATCAAGTTGGCCCTGGAAAATATGCCCTTCCCCAAAATGTGACTACCTATGTGGAGTTCCTGCTTCAGGACAAGTTTGTAGCTGTCAGCACCTAGGACTGGGTTAGAATTAATGTGGGAATCCACTGGATGCTGTGTTAGCTTCCAAATAGTTTAGCTTGTTATGACTGTGTGCAAACATACAGAACTCCACTTCCATCTTCTTTATCTCACCCCCCAACACATTTCTGGACAAAATTTTAAACCGCAGTCGTATCTGGGACAAATGATTTTGTCACTTATGCACTACAATGACTACATTTACGTTAATGGCCTAGATCTGTAACTGGAACACGTTTCCACACTCCCCTCCCCCGCCCCCAGTTCCCTGTTTTCAGGAGGTCCATTACAGAGTTGAGTGGTTCAGAGGGATGTACCAACAGGGATGGCAATGTAAGGTTGCTATTTTTAACAAATAAGAATGCACTAATAAAATCTGTGCTTCTCCAGTAAAAAAATCACTTTTCAAGGTTTTTAAAAATGTTTGCATTTCCCAGTCACCATTTTGAATTCCAAATGGTTGGTGGCAGCAGGGGGGACCCCAAGGTGCTGGGATACAATCACCATTAAAGTATACACGCTGCTTGCTGGGGCTTGTAATAACTTCTGCATTTCTTCATAGAACAGAAATCCCTCCCATTCCAATATTAATAAACAATAAAATGGTGCCAGAAACTTACCAGGCTCCAGGGTGGATTCTGCCTCTGCCATTTTTGTTGTGGGTTCCATGATGGGCCATTCCTCAGGATGGGCATCAAAGAGCTCCTCTGATGCAGCCCCAGGGTGTACTTCAGCTGATCCTGTGGCAAAGCCTCCTCTGCAACTGGTGTTGATAGCAGAGTCACTGTAGCTGGCCTCATTTGGCACCTGCTGCTGGCTCCCATCATGGTGCCTGCAGGTTGTCATCCCAGGTCATTGTGCACTGCACTCAGCTCAGTACCCAGCACTCAGTCAAACTCGTCATAAAATGGGCATGATGATGGTGAGTTGCCTGTGGTACAGTTCTGGTCTCTGGCTTCCAGGTAGTTGGTCTTGAGCCACTTAATCCGCTCCCTATCCTTTAAATTTCCAACACTGCCAGCTTCTTTACTATTTGCTGGTCTGAATGGTCAAACCAGGCTTTCTGACTAAAAGCCACTCTTTTGTTGGCCTTGCACCAAGGACTAACCAAAATCTGGATGTGTTCTCATGACCATGAAGCTGTGCACTTTCCTAAGGAGTTCTTCTGGTCCACTGCAAATGCAGAAAGTTCTCAGAAGGTGTCTTTGCAACTTGGCGATCAGAATAAAATGGAAGGGTTTAATGCTCACTCATCAAGTTACTGAACTACAACAAGGAAGGTTGCTTCCATTTGCCTGGAATCAACTGGTAATTCTTGGGAGAGAGAGGACAAAGGAAGTGGGCACATGGGATTGTGGGATAGTTTTGGCAGACTCCCGGGACCCGAGACCAGAAGGCCGCATCTACACTGCAAAGCTATAGGCTTGAACCATGGGTCCTGGCTTGATTCGAGTTCAAACCCTCTACCCTTGCAGGCTCCTAGGACTCTGGGTATAAGACTAAGTCCAAGAGATTTGTGTGCAGACAAAAGGTGGTTTGGGCTCAGGCATGAGTCAGAGCCTGGGTTTATATTGCAGTGTAGACATGCCCTCAGAAACCTAAATAAATGGCTCAATTTTTAAAACAGCTCAGTTCCCATTTAGGAACCTAAATGAAGTGGGTGGATGTACAACAGTGATCAATTCCCAGCAACTCATAAGAAAACCATGGGAGGTGTTGAGTGCTTTTGAAAATCCCTCCCTATAATAATGAGAGTGTATGTATATTATTTAATAGCAATTCATTTATTGGACCACAGTGAATTCTACTTTTTGTATGGTCCTTTTATTAGGGTCTTGGAATTCCTCCCTTTGGATTTTTTCTTTCCTGAGGATATACAATCTGAAAGGTTTAGCCACCTTTCCAGACATGATCTGAAGTGAATCTTCTATTACCTCAATTAAGAATTGTCCAGACCATTTTCAGCATTGAGAGAAAATCAAACTATATTCCTTTGACACAACAGGCTCCTCTGGCCTTTCCATGTGCTGAGCCACCTTTCAAGGCCAAGTGGAGATTCTATTCAAGTAGTTATAAATGATTAATTTGTTTAATTCAGACCTATTCTTTTGTTTTCTCACTTCACATAGGACTTTTTGTTATTCTATTTCAGGTGGTTTCATATTTGGTTTATGCCCACAAAAGACAAAAGGAATGAAGATGTTACAATCAGGTCATTACCTTGTAATTCTCTTCCTGGCCAAAAAAGAAAGAAATTGACTGGATCAATAATAGAGGGAGTCTCTTAAATTTTATATATAACTTTATAAGGGTAGAATCTAGACCTACTCATGAGCAACACTAAAGGATCACAGTGGGGGGTTTTCTTTTAATTGTAAGTTCTAATGAAAATACTACATTTTAAACTTGTTTCACATTTGATGGAAATTTTGCTTAAATATTTTTAACTCAGCATAATCACAGCAGTTATACTGATGAAATATTTCCTACAGGAAAACATTACTGCATGCTGGAAAAAGTGCTCATCAGATTTGTATTGCTGCATGGCAACAACATATGAACATATGACATTTCTCATGCCTTCAATATAGTGTAATTGGTAGGTGACATAACATTGAGTGCTTTCAAATTATCTTTCATATTTAGGCCTTCTATATCTACATGATGGATAGTGTGGTATTAAATACTTTCTCAGAACAAAATTAGACTAAAAAATAGCAGTTTTCTGTCAATATGTACTTTTGGAAATGACAGTTTTAATCTTTTCAGGGTCTGCTGATAATGGATGTTCAAAGATTCTTTCATCAAAAGTGACCTTTAGACCTCTGGATTCTAAACCGGGAAAGGCTTCAAAATAAAGAACATTCATCTGAGCTGAAATAATAATGAAATAGTGACCATTAGGTCAATCAGCTTAACCCCCCCCCCCCCCCCAGAGCTATGTCTTGCCTTCTTGCTGTTTTGTTTGTCAAAAGCATAGTAGGGGTGGATTAACCTCAGCTTTACTTTTCAATAAATGCACTAATTACAATTGGAGAGATTTATTTCGTTCCTTGGTGTTCTAATGTTTTTTTTTTTAAATTAAAGCTTAGTCTCTCTGTAAGATGTGGTTTGCAAAGTTTGCAAATTGGTACCCTTAGCCACCTAAAAGGGTTAATTATCTTAGTGTACCAGAGTTGGCTGATTCATTTAAAAATGTGATTAGTGAATATTTTTAGTGAATAAATATGGTGATTTTTATTCATGGCGTCATCTTATTCATTGTTCCTCAGTGTTCTGATGTAGGTCAGCATTGCCATGACTAGCTGATGTGCTTCTTTACCAATGGGCACACCTTTAGTCAAATGCCCAAGGTATGGCAACATGCAAAGGTCACTGCCATCCTGAAACCAGGAAAAGCATCTGATAATCTAAAAAAATACCAGATAATATCATTGCTATGCATAATATACAAGTTCTTCTAGAGCTACTCTAGAGACTTACAGCCATCTTTGAGGGCTACATCACTAAAGAGCATTCTGCGTTCAAACTGGGGCAAAGCACTTTTGGTCAGGTAATTACACTGACAATCCACATATAAGCTGGCTACCAAAATAGTCTCAAAACAGCAATGGCCTTTGTGGACCTGTCCTTGGCATAGAATACGGCTTGGTGGGATGTTCAGCTTCAGAAAGGGTTGAAAATATTGTGTTTCAGAGCAACACTGTGCCTACTGACTGTCATGCTCACATGTCACAAGTTTCATGTACATCTAATGGAATAGACCAGCAGACCTATTGAGCAACAGGCTACTACAGAACTCCATTTTAGCACCATCATTATTTAATATTTATAGCATAGCAGTGACATGTCATTGACCCAGTGATGGAAAAGCTACACCACTTATCTCAACATACGTACATAAATAAATACCCAGCATAAAGCTAGGTAAAATTCTGCATGTTAAACTGAGTTTCCCTGTGAATTTGTGCATTCGGAAATCCCAAAACTAAAAGTGAAATATGTGGGGAGGGGAGAGGCAAGTCCATGTGGACTGAAGCTAAAAATGTGGCCTGACAATGGAACGTAGGCAGTAGGCATGACAAAGGACAAAGAGGGCCAGCAGCCTAGGTAGGTCTGCAAGCATCAGTCATGGTAAATGTAGTGGTAATGCATCATAAATATAAGATTAATGGATTATTAAGGCCATAAGTGAACATTTTCTTGCCTAGTCTAATCTCCTGCATAACTCATGCCATATTTAATTTTCCACTTCCACTGCAAAGGCTGCACCAGTATTTGAACCTAGGACTTTTTGCATCATAAACAAGACCATACTGTTAAGCTCCCAATTTTTACCACTTTTTTAAGCAGATTATATAGCATTTGAACATGCAACCACTTGTATGAATATCCAGAAACATTCCACAGCTCTACCAGACCATTCTATTGAGCTAGTGCACTGTAGCAGTGACTGAGACAGAAACGGAATCGGGGGTGGCCGTGTTAGTCTGTATCCACAAAAAACAACAAGGAGTCCGGTGGCACCTTAAAGACTAACAGATTTATTTGAGCATAAGCTTTCATGGGTAAAAAACCACTTCTTCAGATGCATCTGAAGAAGTGTTTTTTTACCCACAAAATCTGTGTGTGTGTGTGTGTGTGTGTGTGTAGGGAGAGAGAGAGAGAGAGAGAGAGAGAGAGAGAGAAACAGGCTACTCAGAATCTCGCACCCTCTCTGCTCCCGTTTTAGATCACCAATTCCAAAAACATCGTGTTTATTGTTCTCCTACAGGATGTACTACTACAGACAAGTTTAATGGATAAAGATGCCAGCTAAAGTCAAAGAAAAATACCTGTAGCGACCTTACTTGCTAGGTAGAGGAGAGTGTAAATAGAATTGCATCCTGAAAAATAACCCTTGAGTGCCCAAGAGACCTGGATTTTCCCCCATTATCCATCACCACCAGCAGCATTGACTTTACTCAGGCTCACATCAGTTTGGTCCCAAATGCTCTCTCTAGAATTCTTGGATTACTGCAATTTCAGATTTTTTGCAAAAGTTCCACAAAAAGAAAATAAACATGTTATTCCACTTCTATTGGCCTTATGCTATGTTAAATGAATGCTATAGTTCAAGGGGTGAAACCATTCCTGGAGTATTGCTTTCTACTTTGTTGTTTTAACACAGATTGTGTTAAGTTATGACTGATTGGATAGTTCATGGGACAGTGTATTATAAGTGGGCTGAAACATGTGATGAGGCATGAGGGAGTGGAAATCTTACAGGAGAAAAGGTTAAAGAAAAGCAGTGTTTCCTTGGGCCAAATTGTGACTCATTAGTCTTGCTGGTGAGCCATTACGACTATCATGTGAGTAACTGCTCACCAATAGGAGCAATGGAATCACGCTGGCCATTGCCTACTAGAGAAGAAGTAAGACTTTGTTTTGCCAAGACTGCTATCTGAATTCAGCTTTTAGCCCACAATTCTGCCTGGGGAAAGATACACAAATTTCAGGAGCACAAGTTTCACTGAAAGAAAAGGAGGACTTGTGGCACCTTAGAGACTAACCAATTTATTTGAGCATGAGCTTTCGTGAGCTACAGCTCACTTCATCGGATGCATACTGCGGAAATTGCAGAAGACATTATATACACAGAGACCATGAAACAATACCTCCTCCCACCCCACTCCCCCGCTGGCAACAGCTTATCTAAAGCGATCATCAAGTTGGGCCATTTCCAGCACAAATCCAGGTTTTCTCACCCTCCGCCGCCCCCCCCCACCCCCCAAACTCACTCTCTTGCTGGTAATAGCCCATCCAAAGTGACCACTGTCTTCACAATGTGTATGATAATCAAGGTGGGCCATTTCCTGCAGAAATCCAGGTTCTCTCACCCCCTCACCCCCATCCAAAAACCACACACACAAACTCACTCTCCTGCTGGTAATAGCCTATTCAAAGTGACCACTCTCCTTACAACCTGCATGAAAATCAAAGTGGGCCATTTCCAGCACAAATCCAGGTTTTCTCACTCCCCCACCCCCATACACACCTTGATTATCATGCACATTGTAGGGGGAGTGGTCACTTCGGATGAGCTATTACCAGCAGGAGAGTGAGTTTGTGTGTGTTACTCTAAAAGTTTCACTGACTTTCTGTGAGATCTTTTTTTTTTTTTTTTTTAACAATTATATTGCATAGGACCTGGAGGCGTCAGCCAAGTTTAGGCTAGACACTGTAAATATAAGGCCAGACTGTGATACCCTGACTCCTGCTGTATATACTTTACTGAACAAAGGGGCCCATTTCTGAAGTAAGGAGTTATTCTGCATATCATGCTCTGGCCCATAAGGCAAATGACAATCTCTGCTCTAAGGATCTTACAATTTATAAGATATGACATTGCACGTGGATGACAAATATCCAGATGTGGGATCCCATGAGGAAGAGATAACAATAAGATGTTGTAGCATAGACTAGTTATGTGCACAATTTATAGCTTGTCAGCAGCAGAAATCTTAGCAGTTTCAAGTCACCACTTCCTTTGCCATTTTCGGAAGGTAGTTTTCTGTATGAATTACAGTAGAAGTAAGTTTTAAGGAGGGACTCAAAGGTCAGGATGGTAGAGGACAAGGGTCAAGAGGTAAAGATGTCGGTTTCACTCTTCAGTGCCCTACCAGAGCAAATTCTACACCCCTTCCTGCAAACCATGGTCAGAATGTTTATACAAACACTTATTTGTGCCATAGACAAGTGATTAGAGGTAGCAGAATTAGGCTGTTGTGGGGCAGAAGCATCAACATCTTTGGATAAGCAGCACCCTAGTTCTCCACATTTCAGTGAACAGGAAATACTTCTACAGTGACAGCCGGCATCGGAAAGCACAGCTGAGGAATGTGTATACATTTTTCAGTGTGTGGTGGGGCAAAAGCTAAATCAAAACTAATAAAACTGGCAGTAGCTTATGTCCTGGTATTTAGCTTCAAACACCAACCAAAGAAGAAGAGAAAAAATGATTTGTTGTTCATCCATTCCACATATCACTGTGGGTAGAAATTATTAATTGTGGCGATCCTAGGTTCCTTTGTCTTGTGGAGAAGAATTTCTGGAGTTATTCCCAAATGAAGCTCTCCTGCCTGCTTGTGTTCAGTGCTATCAGCAAGTCCACCAGGCCTATTTGACTTTTAAAAATGTCCTGTAGGAGTGTGCTCTCACACGGCAAACAAGAATGGGAATGTCTGGTTAACAAATGACTGCTGTAAGAAAATTAGCCCAATGAGCTGTCTGTGTATGTGCATATATGTGAATCTCCCTGTTTCTCTCAGAGCAGAGGAAAGAAAATAAATTGTTACTTTTCCCCTCCTTCCTCTTCTAGTAGGTGGTTGTTATGGACCGAACAGGATATATGTAAATGCAAGCTATTATATTTTTCTAACTATTTTTAGGATACATTCTGAACTACTTAGTTTTACTATACCATTACTTAGGCTTCAAACCAAATAAATAAGGAATTCAGGATTTGTAATAATCAATTTTGTTATAATCATAACATGATAATCATTTTACCTGCACATAGTGGGTAGAATCCTGCCCCCACTAAAGTTAATGGAAGTTTTACTCTTGACTTGAATAGGGCCAGGATTTCACCTAGTCTCTTTCTAGAAGCATTAATACATACTATAAACAAAAAAGAAAAGGAGTACTAGTGGCACCTTAGAAACTAACCAATTTATTTGAGCATAAGCTTTCGTGAGCTACAGCTCACTGCATCGGATGCATTCAGTGGAAAATACAGTGAGGAGATTTATATACACACAGAACATGAAAAAATGGGTGTTATCATACAAACTGTAAGGAGAGTGATCACTTCAGATGAGCTATTACCAGCAGGAGAGCCGGGGGGAGAAAACCTTTTGTAGTGATAATCAAGGTGGGCCATTTCCAGCAGTTAACAGGAACGTCTGAGGAACAGTGAAGGGTGCGAGGGGGGAAATAAACATGGGGAAATAGTTTTACTTTGTGTAATGACACATCCACTCCCAGTCTCTCTTCAAGCCTAAGTTAATTGTATCCAGTTTGCAAATTAATTCCAATTCAGCAGTCTCTCGTTGGAGTCTGTTTTTGAAGTCTTTCTGTTGTAATATTGCGACCTTTAGCTCTGTAATCGAGTGACCAGAGAGATTGAAGTGTTCTCCGACTGGTTTATGAATGTTATAATTCTTGACATCTGATTTGTGTCCATTTATTCTTTTATGTAGAGACTGTCCAGTTTGACCAATGTACATGGCAGAGGGGCATTGCTTGCACATGATGGCATATATCACACTGGTAGATGTGCAGGTGAACGAGCCTCTGATAGTGTGGCTGATGTGATTAGGCCCTATGATGGTGTCCCCTGAATAGATATGTGGACACAGTTGGCAACGGGCTTTGTTGCAAGGATAGGTTCCTGGGTTAGTGGTTCTGTTGTGTGGTGTGTGGTTGCTGGTGAGTATTTGCTTCAGGTTGGGGGGCTGTCTGTAGGCAAGGACTGGCCTGTCTCCCAAGATCTGTGAGAGTGGTGGGTCGTCCTTCAGGGTAGGTTGTAGATCCTTGATGATGCGTTGGAGGGGTTTTAGTTGGGGGTTGAAGGTGATGGCTAGTGGCATTCTGTTATTATCTTTGTTGGGCCTGTCCTGTAGTAGGTGACTTCTGGGTACTCTTCTGTCTCTGTCAATTTGTTTCTTCTCTTCAGCAGATGGGTATTGTAGTTGTAAGAATGCTTGATAGAGATCTTGTAGGTGTTTGTCTCTGTCTGAGGGGTTGGAGCAAATGCGGTTGTATCATAGAGCTTGGCTGTAGATGGTGGATTGTGTGGTGTGGTCTGGGTGAAAGCTGGAGGCATGTAGGTAGGAATAGCGGTCAGTAGGTTTCCGGTATAGGGTGGTGTTTATGTGACCATCGCTTATTAGCACCGTAGTGTCCAGGAAGTGGATCTCTTGTGTGGACTGGTCCAGGAGTTCCTGTTAACTGCTGGAAATGGCCCACCTTAATTATCACTTCAAAAGGTTTTCTCCTCCCCCCCCCGCTCTCCTGCTGGTAATAGCTCATCTGAAGTGATCACTCTCCTTACAGTGTGTATGATAACACCCATTTTTTCATGTTCTGTATGTATATAAATCTCCTCACTGTATTTTCCACTGAATGCATCCGATGCAGTGAGCTGTAGCTCACGAAAGCTTATGCTCAAATAAATTGGTTAGTCTCTAAGGTGCCACAAGTCCTCCTTTTCTTTTTGCGAATACAGACTAACACGGCTGCTACTCTGAAACCTACTATAAACAAGGATCACTTCATCCAGTGCTGAAGTGCAACCCCTTATGGGGTGACATTGAGCAGCAGCTGTTTAACAGTGTATTATAATGCTTCACGAGAAGTGAAGAATGAATGATTCATTAAAACCTCAGCGTGGGAAAAGAACTGTGTCAAATCATGTCTAAGATCTGCAGACGGGTTTAGGGCATATGAACCCTGATCATGTCTGATAGCACATGGTCTGGCTGCTGCACCTACTCTGTTTCTTTCAATGGAGTTCCATGTGGGTGCAGCAGTCAGTCCATGCATTATCATTTGCAGGAACAGAGCCGTGGTTAGGTCTCATCTACATTGCAAGATGGCAATGTGATTTAACTATGTTGTTACATAGCCATGTGGTTCTGGGTCATTGACCAGTTTGATGTAGTGTAAAGGGGACCTAAAGTATGGGGGACCCACGCCTCACACTCTTTACTTCTACAGTCCTGTTATACTGGGTTCTAGAGAATAACACTGGGCTAAAATGTACTGTGACCGAAGAGGATTAAAAGTGTAATGTAGTGAATTTAGATGGCTGGTGTAGTTTGGTGAGCTACATCTTAAGAAGTATAATCTCAGTAGGGAGGTCTCCTCTTGCATCTTGTGCAAGTCTTCTTGATTATGCTCCACAAATCAATTTACCAAAAGGAACTAGTACAGGGGGTGTAGGCTGTTTTGTTTTGGGGGCTGTTTGTGTTGAACTTTTTGACCCTTCGTGATGATGGAATGTAATGAATTTGTAATTTGAGGCTGAACATGTACATCTAGTGACAGAGCTGAAATTGCCATTGGTAATGTGAACAATTTGTAAGCCATAATTTGCAGCATTGCAGACAGACTGTAAATAAACAGGGGGAAAAAAACCCTGAAGTGTTTATTTGAAGAAAAGGGCAAAATGTACATTTGAACTGTTTGTAAGTCAAAGAAAGGTAAACATCTTCTCAAAAACACACAGTAGCTTTAAAATTGAGGGGAGGAAGTAATAAAGGGCTGTCAGCACAGGGCAGATGTTGATCCTGATGATTTTACAACTGCTTCCATTTGGAAACCAATTAAAAAATTGAGAACTGGAATAATAATAATAAATACAATCCATCATATATTTGTATTGCATATTTACATTGCACAATATTGCACAGTTATAATGAAATTGTGCAATTATTTTTCAGAGTGTAATTATAAACAATTCATCAATATTACAATAGCACTCAGCGGTCCTAGTTGATATCAGGGCCTCCTTACTGCACAAATATATGAGGATGGGGTTCCCACTCCAAAGAGATTACACATTATACTGATTTGAACAGCTAAACTGTGGGATTTCCACAAATCTTGTGTATGAGGCACTGGGCAGTTGAATTGCCCTAGGAGTAGCACGTAGAATGAAGTATATCTCTGTACAATTCCCTCCCAGCTTTCTCCTTTCTCCGTAGGGGGAGTAACAATTTGCTGCTGGGCTGGTTTTACCAACAGCAAATTGCGACATCCTCCACGTTTGCTTAAAGCTGCACCTACATCTGGGCTGGAGGCAATGAAGGGGTGGTGCCAAAGTTCCACCCATTATCTGTACTTGCCACCCACTCTCATTCAACCTGCTAGGGACAGGGTGGGGAATATTGGGAGCACATTGACCACTTATGGGACTAACACATACAGTGGGCTCTCTAGTCTTTTTTGGAAATCTGACCCTCAAAATGTATTTTAAGGTGGATGTGATTTTTTTTATTTCATTTTGTTTCAGTTTTCTTAGGAACAGTTACAGTTAGATTTGGCAGCAAGTGACAAGCTGTGCACACATCACAAGGGCCTCAGTGTTCAGCTTTAGAACATCAACCCATGTAAACAACTGTTGTGGAAGAAACAATATCATTTGTTTATCCTTTGTCTTGGAAACAAAACAATACACAGGCAGATGGTAGCTAGAAGGACAGACAAAGACTAGAAATAAATAGCACTTTCTAGGCACTGCAGAGTAATTTTTAGAAACCAGAAATACGTATGATGTACCTAAGAATAGAAGCTTCATGTACAGTAGAAGCCAATGATAAAAATATAATGAACTGGCCTGCAAAGCCCTGGAGCTGGGGGAATACAAAGGTGGCGTACAAGACCACTCAGCCAGGTTCAATGTGTGGGGTCAGCCGCTGTTCTATGTGCACAGTGCTACATAGATAGCATTTGCCACACAGAGATACAAGATTTGCCATAGACCTTGACTCTAGAATAACTGTCTATATTATGTGGTATCTCTTGGCAAACATTTTAATGGCAGTCATTCTAGATGCAATCTAACAGAAGGCCTTCTCCTGTTCCCAGTGAAGTTAATAAATATACTTATTATCCTTTGTATTGCACTACCCCCTTGAGTCCGCAGCTGAGATTGGGCCCCCATTTTACTAGGTACCAAAACACATGGCAAGGGACAGTCCTTGTGCTGAAAGTTGTATAATCTAAATAGATAAAGCAGTGAGAGAGAGGATGTATTATTATCCTTATTTTATAGATGAGAGATTGGGCAGTTAAGAGACTTTCCATAGATCACACAGAAAATCTGTGGGAGAACCAGACACCGAAGCCAGCTCTTTGGTGTTCACATGCAGTTCATTTACAACAAGGGCATCCTTCTTCTTCACTGACATCAAAGGAAGCAGGATTAAGTCCATATTATCTTCAATTTAATGGACTTCTTTGTGTAATGAAGGAAAGGCAGGACTGACACATCTTTGTACGTAACTTATAGTTCATAACCATACCCACACTTCATGGCTCAACCAGAGTAATTTGCAGCTAACTAGCTCTAAGAAAATGACCAAAACAATAAAGTTGGCTTTGTCACAGAGATTTGTATTGTACAACATTAAGAATGTAGGGCGAAATTTGATCATCTCCAGCAGATCAGCAGTACAAGGCCTATCCATCACCTATGTTCTACTTAAGGCAAGGATTTTTGCAGCCTTTTTGTTGACTGTTGGATCAGCTGTGAATTTGACACTTAACCCAAAACCTGGGATACTGAGTCTCCGCAATACCCATTAACTTCCATAAAAGTTGCGGGTGCTCAAGATGACTCAGATAGGTCAATCTATCATTAAAGCGTGTCAGAATATATGTTACGCAAACCTGGCTGAGGAGCCACACTAATATAGCTGTCTTGGCACACTTGCCTTTCTGAATGAAGCTTCATTGCAACAGAGTGCTCTATGTGCTGCTATAAAAGGCCTGGCCTACACTAGGAAGTTAGGTCGGTATAACTACGTAGCTCAGAGGTGTGAGAAATTCACCCCTCCACCAACCTAACCTCCAGTATAGACAGTGCTAGGTTGACAGGAAAATTCTCCTGTCAATCTAGCCACTGCCTCCTGCATAAGTGGAGTACCTAAGCTGACGGGAGAAGCCCTCCCATTGCGTAGGTAGCAGCATCCCTGAAGTGTGTGGCACCACTTCAGCCTTTTAAATGTAGACAAGCCCTAATGATTTCTATATAGACGGGGTTTTCTTAGTCCTAACATCTTTTTTTTATAAATATACCATAAATGGCTCAGATATCAGCTGAGATTTATCTCCGCTGAGAATGTTGTCCTCAAGAAGGCACAAGGGTTTTTTTGGTTGGTTTAATTTAGTTTAAAGTTAAATCTGAGGACAGTTACTGTTTAGTAAAGAAAACATTACTGGTTATATAACAGAGAGAGCTAGGTCATCCTAGGTAGGTACTTCAACTGACGAGCCCAAATACAGGCTGTCCTGCTACGGGGCTGCTTAACAAAACAGAAATGTGAATACTTCAGTGACAGAGAGAGGATTTCCTGAAGGCCTTGCTTTCAGCAGGGGAAGAACTAACTGTATGTGAGTGTGCGCACACATGTGGGTGGGTGTTGATGAAGTAGGTTGCATTCCTATATTACAAATTAGGGTGTTCCCACAGGGAGGGACTGCTATCTAGGGCAGCACCTGGCTGATCAAAGTGAGATCATCATGTAGTTCAGAGCTCCAGGGGTTTAAGCACTGATAGCAGGCTGATGTGATGGGGATCTTCTACACAGGAAACCATCACTAGAAACACTTCATAAGCTGTCAGGGGGCTAGAGAAGGAATAAAGAGAGAGAGAATGGTAAATAAATGATTGTTACATACAATCTGTATTTTCCTTAATATGGAATTATCTTTATTAGATGCAGAAGACTGTCTTCTTTCATATTAATGACCTCCAGATGATGTGTGTGTCTTGTTAAGAAACCTCTTAATAGTAGCCTCTGGGAATGGGCACCATGTTGACTATTTTCTCAAATGTCCCATCTATTCAAGTCTACTGTCACTAATATTCTGGTTCTATGTCTGCCACTGAGCACTATCCCCTCTGCCAAAGTACCTAGAGATGCTTGAACCACTAGGCCTTTTCTCTCTGCTACCAGCCACAATCGGGAGAATGTTTCCCAGTTTGGCTAGACCAGTGGTCCTCAAACTTTTTACCTCCCACACACCCTTGCCCCTGTGCTTCCCCCCCCCCCCCCAGTCATCGTTGGAAGCTGGACCTGGCCGGGGGGGGGGGGGGGGGCATGGTTGGGGCCATGGCTGGAAGCAGGGCCATGGTCAGGGCTGGGAACCGAGGCAGGGGCCGGAGTCGTGGCTGGGATGGGAGACAGGGGCTGAGGCTGGGGCCATAGCTGGGAGCAGGTCTATGGCCAGCAGCAGGGCCAGGAGCAAAATCACAGCTGGGGGCTGAGGCTAGGGACAGGGCTGGGTATAGGGTGAGGGCCCAAGGCTGGGGCCATGGCCGGAATTGGAGCCACGGCTGTGCTGGCAGCCTGGACCACGACCGGGTGCAAAGACAAAGCAGGACTGGGTGGCGCTCCCTCCTCACCCCCCGTGGGGGCTGGCCTGGGCCCCAACACGTCCCCTCAAATGTTCCTCTGTGCCCTCCTAGGGGGTTGTACCTCACAGTTTGGGGACTATTGGGCTAGACACACTCATGCTAGCTCTGCTTGAGCAGTTTAGGCAGGGTCGCACAAGTGGTAGCTTGGGCCAGGAGGTCTGGGAAGGTTTGTATTCAGATGGCTAGCCCGAGATTCTACCTGGGGCTACCCTTGGCTACACTGCTATTTTTAGCATGCTAGCTTGAGCAGAGCTAGCGCTTGTCTGTCTACCTGTACAAAAAAGCATGCTCCCAGCTGCAGTGTAAACATATTCTATGTGGCAAGGGAATGAAAAATGCTTCCAGCACTCATCCCCTCCATAGGGATAAGGAAGTGGATGGTGCCAGAACCCCGTGGTAGAAGCCAGGAAAACAGTATGTACCTACCACTGCTGTCTCCACAAGAAAAAGAGTAGAGTTGTGTTCCACCCTCAGACTTGTTGAGGGGATAGGAAAAGAAGACCCTTCAGTCATTGGAATCAATCCCTTTAGCTGTGGTCATTCCAGCCAACCCCCCCTTAAAGCAAGATGAGGGGGAAAGAGCTAATCTACTGCTCTTCCAACATTAGGAAGAGAAGGCTGAAGAGAAGAAGCCAGCAATATTATCTGGGAAAGGTGAAAATCAAATTCTTTTGAATCTGAGTGACGGACTCCAAATTTATTCCTCAAGTCTAAATGTGGAACCCATTCAAACATATTGTATGTAATTCAAGGTGCTGATGGCTTTTGGTCTATAAAATCCTTTATGGCTTACCTCACTTCCCATATATGGCTATTAGAGAGGCGATGGGTGAGGTAATATCCCTTATTGGGGCCAAGGCTCATCTCTTTTCACAGGGTTTTACCTGCGATTTGTAGGCTTTACAGGGTGGTGAGTCATTCTGCAGAGAAGTCTCTGTTACATATTAACTTTGAAGCCTAATTAACCTTTCTGTTACTCCTGTTTTATGTCAGTGTAGCTGTTTTAAAATCAATAGAGTTACACGGGTCGAGGTTTAAACTCCAGCTCTCTACAAACTTCAACAAGCTGGACCTTATTTTGGTATTTCCTGCTCATATTTCCAGCCTCTAATTCTCATTATATCCTCTCTTTGTTGCCATTTGTGATCATGCCATACAAAACCTCCTGCTATAATATATATTGTAAAGTCCTGTGCCAGTCTATGTAGGTATTTATCTGGCCCTCATACCTGTCTAAGCACATCACAGTCATCAATTAACTTTATCCTCACAACACCCTTGTGAGGTAGGGAAGTATTATGAAAATTTTGCAGATGGGAAAAGGAAGCAAATCTAGATTAAATGTCTTGCCCACATTCACACAGGAAATCATTAATGGAATCCAGATCTTCTACTTCCCAGACAGACACCCTAACTACTAGATCTCTATTTCCAAGGTAGTTCTATAAGGTACATCTATGGTTCTCAGCAATGCTATCTTTCTACTGCTGGCAAGAACAGTATCAAAATGTGGCCAAAATGGGAATGTTTACACCAGGGCACTGGAACTGGGGAGTGTCAAGGGGCCATGGACCTCCCACTTTTGAAAATGGATGGTCCTGACCCATCCACTTTTCACCACAGGCCCGGCCCCTGCCCTCCTCCACAAGAGGCCCACCCTTCCGGCAAGGACAAAAGCTGGAGCCTGGCCCAGATAAGAGCGGCCCAGGGAGCCCGGGTAGCTCTGGGGAGCCGCAGACCCTCCACCTGCCCGATGTGGGGGGGTCTGAGAGCAGCCCCAGGCCTGTGTCTCAAGCCCCCAGCCCCCCCGCCAAGAGCAGGTAGGGGGTCCGTGGCTTGCCACGGCTGCCCATGCAGCTCTTACCATGGCCCAGCTGTGGCTCTTTGGCCCCCAAGGCCCCACCCCCAGGACAAAACGGAAGCCAGAGGCAGGTTAGGATAAGAGCTGCACAGGCAGCTGTGTGGAGCTGTGGACCCTCCACCTGCCTTTGGTGGGAGGCTAGGGGCCAGGGACCTATGTTCCCTCTAATTTTTGACAGGCCGTGTGAGCAAAACATTTCTTCTGTGCAAATTTTTGAAGCAGAGTTCAAATTTGTACGCCATGAGGCAAATGCGCCCAACTGAGTAAATTGCTTATACATTTAAAAAGTTTTAATTTGCAATTTGTGATAATAATAGTTTTATACCATGTTATTGTATAAATGTCATTTTTAAATACTTAGAAAAAGGAAATCTAACCATTCTTCATAAAGCAGAAGTTAGTTTTAAGCATTACGCTTTAAAATCTTTTTTATAGACAAATCACAAGCATATATCAAGCACATATTAATCATGATCATTATCAGACCATAGGCTTCTGCCCGTTGGTGTCCACTTTCACCTTTCACTCTATACACTGTTACGAATTACACCTGAGAGGACACGCACACAACTGCTGCGAATTATACCTTGTAGGACACGCACACAAATGCTACGAATTACACCTGGTAGGACACGCACACAAATGCTGCGAATTATACCTGATAGGACACGCACACAAATGCTACGAATTACACCTGGTAGGACACGCACACCAATGCTGCGAATTATACCTGATAGGTCACGCACAGTTCGAATCTAGGCTGAGGCACATAAACAAAGTCCACAACTGCAGAGTTCCCAAAAGACACTAAGTTTATTACGCTCGAGCGTGGTGCCCCCCTGCTAGCCAGGAGAGGACCCTGAATACAGATTATACAAAGGTTATATACTTTTTAGCAAAGCATGTTGCCCTCATGCATCGGAAACCTTAGCCAATAAACAAACCCTTGTCTTATCTACCACCTATCCCTGCTTGGTGCATTCCTCGTGCTATACCAGTATGTTAATTACACAGCATGGTCCTAAAGCCAGGCATCAGTAACCTTTATTATCAGGATGGGAGGCCTCACATCAAGGCCAAGAGACAGGGAGTTAGAGACTGACAAAAACCAGATACTGGGAGTCAAGGCAGGCTGGAGACAAGGAGGAGGATTTTCACAGGGATTCAGTATCTAAGGATCACTCCTCCTTGTGTATGATGTGCTGGCATTTAAACAATGGTGGGCCTCAAACCAAAATGGACTCACATGTGCTAACTTTTCCTTAACAACACATGTCCGAAAAGATTTTGATAAACATATAATAAAGACAATTTAATAAGTATGCCATTATGTCGATTTATATGGGTTTTCAAATAGAGACATCATAAGTAAAAAAAGAAAAACAAGAGTTTGTGTTTTAAATTTAAATTTTTGTGGCAGTATTTAGAAACTGGATCAGTGTCTTTGTTTGTTCAAAATATTCCAGAAGAGGATTAGAGTTGCGAATAATTGCTCAAAGTGCAAAGTGCCTAGATAACCAGCACACTTCATTGAGTGGCCTGAAAGCCACTGACTCACTTTCAGAAGCATCCCTTATTTCCTGAAATTTGCATTTTCTCCTGGATGACCGACAGAACACAGTATAGACAGTTCTTATTAAGGTTTTGATGTCTCTTATCAGCTTGACCTCTTTCCGTGCATCGGAAGTCCCCAGGTCTTCCCGGTGTGCAATGCAATGTTGCTGGACTAAGTGTGGAATATCACGTTTCAGCTGAGCCGCCACGCCATTGAGTTTGCCCAACATCACGGAGGCACCATCAGATGTGAACATCACCCTTTTCTTTAGATCAAGTTGGTGCTTTTTTATAAAACTCTTTGATTGCAGACACTATTGAAACAGCATCACATTCTTGCAATCATAATAGTCCACCAAACAAAGTTTTATAGTCTGCAGAATTTATGGATCCATATTTAAAGTAGAGTATCAAGTATCTGTTAATGGATATATCAGTGCTTTCGTCAACAGCTAGAGTATGAAACACTGCCGATGCTATTTCATGCATGAGGTCATTTTGGACAATGCAGTTGATAATTTCAAGAAATTCAAAAGCATAATTTTTACTTCTCCAGCTCGCTGGTATGCTCACATACTTTTCCATATGGTCATTAATATCCTGAACAGAAAGCATTGAGCTGTTCATTTTAATAGCCAACAACACACTGTCAATAAGTACCTTGATTTCTTCTGGGTTTGAGCGCTTGCATTCAACATTAATTTGCCTCCTCTGCTTTTCAGCTGGACTTTCAAGAATCATGCTAAGCAATCTGCTCCGAAAGGAAGGGTTTTTGTTTCTAAGTCTTGTTACACCATCTATATGAGACTTAGTTGACAGATGACGCTTTAAGAAATCCAACTTCCATCCATCGTTCCACATTCTTCCTTTTGAAAATTCTCCCGAAGCTCTGGCATCTCAACAATATACACAAACCACTCTGTTGTCCTCATCATATGTGAATATTTCACAAAGTTTAACAAGCATTACACTATGTGACTTCGGTGTAACCATCTCTATAGTCTCATACAGCCATCCAGATTTAAATGAAGTCACTGTTCTTTTACGCTTTAGACCTCTAGACAATGACATTTTGGGATTGATTTTTTTACCAGATTGGTTTATTTAACATTAATACTTTTATTATATGGCTACTATTTCAATGCGCTTAACAGTGTGACTCGACAAAAGGGCAAATGGGAGATCATTTAGATCAGGATACCGGAAGTTTGTGCATAGCTCCGATCATGTCCATACATCTGCGGCAAAAAAACTGCGGGAAAATGGTAAAACATCACGAGTAAATATATGAAGTTCAATGCCTTTGAAAGATTTCAATCACAAAAACAACACTTAACTTTGTTCATTTCTGGGAAATGTTTGCAGTTCCTTAGCAACTACAGCCAGGCATTTTGACTTATTCGCACGTACTTGAGTTTGTACACAGCCAAATGAACAGACTACAAGGAGATGTGTGGGTCCTGACCATCCTGACGTGATCAACGTTCCACGTTCAAAATGCTGGCGGGGAGGGGTACAATTCATTGCCCTCCTTTCCCTTTTCCCCTCTTGCCAGCTAGTAGAATCTGGCTGTGTTGATAGATGGAGGGTGAACAATGTCAAAAGTCGCCCGTAAATGATATTTTGGCCTGGCTCCGATGTAGTATTTCATTCTTTGTGTGCGCGGTGTTTCACCATGTGCGTGGGGTTTAGGATCTGTGTGCGCATGCACACGTGCACAGCTTAGAGGGAACAGTGGCAGGGGCACTGATCTCAGGGCCCCCACCTGGGGCAGATGGAGGGGCCCAGGCTCTGGCTTCTGGCTTGGATGGGGAGCGGGGCCTCAAGGGGAAGAGGAGGGGCAGGGGTGGGGCTCTGGAGGGGGCAGGGCCTCGTGCCTCCCCCACACACACACTTTTAGGAAGAGTCTGTCACTAGAGCCCTGAAAATCTGCAGATATCCACTTCATATCCGCTGACCATTTTTGCAGATAGTGGATCGGATGCAGGTACAACTGTGCAGGGCTCTACTCACCAGCGGTGCCTGGCCTGCGGAATCCAGCTCGCGCAGCCCAGGGGGTGCAGCGCGCTCAGGGGTAATGGCCAGCAGCCAATGGCTGGGGCTGGGTGGCAGGTCAGAGTCAGGATTGTCCAGCACCCACTTGCTGCGCTGCTTCCTGTCCAACAGCTTGGGCTCCTTGGACAGCACCAGTGTCCCCACCATGGCCCAACCTGACAGCACTAGTCACACTCCCAGGCCCAGCCCGCCGGCTCTTGGGCAGCAGGGCGCCCCACCCCTATGCCCCACTGTGATGCAATATGCACTGCTGCTGCTGTATGCCGTCGCTCGTGAGCCCCCGGAAGCAGCACACGATGCGATGCCCGTCCCCCCCAGCCCTCCCCTCCGCACTGCTCCTTCTCCTTCAGACCCCGCCCCTGCACTGCCCTTATGCTAGTCCGCACCCTCATGCTGCCTCTTCCCTACAAGACTCTGCCCCTCCCCCTCGCTAGCCATTGTGAGACAGCTTGCTGCGGCGGATGCGGATACAGGTAAAAGACAACTAGCGGATCGCGGGTTGATCCTGGAGGACGCAGATCCACGTTTTTGTATCTGCGCAGGTCTCTATCCATTGCCCCTGGTCTACATTGCGTCTGGAAACGAGCCTCCCACCCTGGGTCCACAGTCTTATGCTAGCAGGGATGCCTCCTCTTTAGTTACTACAAAATAACTTTTTCAATACAAGAGGTTCAATGTCAGAAGAAAAGTATTTCTCTTAATATTGCAATGAAAAAACGAATGGGTTTAACTCTCAATGATTTCTGTAAATACCAACTGGCTGAGTTCAATAGCTCTAGCTGTGAGAGAGAATTTTTTTGCAAATCAAAAGAAACAGGAAGGGTAACTGGTATTTTCTACAAAATAAACACTTTAGCAGGTAAGTTTTCCAGGTAAAGTTTAATCATATTTTTGAAATGCATTCCCTGCTGTCCCCCACCCTACCCCGCATCCCCAAATTTCTTGTTATAATGTCTTTGCTGCATAGAAAAAAAAAGCCATACAAGACTTTAAGGGCAAATTGGCCTTTTTTTCCTTACACGTTACAATACTAGGATGGACGGGAATTTGAAAAAGTAAAAAGAAATGGTTGTGACTCTGCTTACAAGGCTGCATTTTCTAAGTGAGGGGGAGGCTCAAGCAACTTTTTCATCCATTTGAAATGCGGTTTTGCAGAATGTATTTTGAGCCAAATTTTCTAAATGACGACAATGCAGGGCTAGAGCGTGACTAGGATTTCATGCCACACAAGGGTGCGAAGGGATATAACTCCCCTTAAGCTATTGCACAGGGTACCCAGGCCCAGGGCTGGCTCCAGCTTTTTTGCCGCCCCAAGCGGCAAAGGAAAAAAGGAAAAAACAAGCCTGGTTGAGCTGCCGCCGAAGTGCTACCGAAGAGGAAGAGAGGGACTGCAGGGCCCTCTGCTGAAGACCCAGACGTGCTGCCCCGATGACAGACAGAATGCCGCCGCTTTCTATTGACCGCCCCTGGCACCTGCTTCCTTCGCTGGTGCCTGGAGCCCGCCCTGCCCAGGCCCTGGGTTCAGGTGTGTAGGAATAGGCAGGTACTATATGTCTGCTTACTTTCATCCTGGAGCAGGGGTATGGAATGGGTGGAACCTGGCTCCAAACCTGTTTCCTCCCGCTTCACACACTGGCTAGCACAGCTGAACAAGTGTGGGGAAAGCGGCAATTTCCTGCTAGTATATACCAGCAATAAATTACAGTCCCCTCACTGGGTACAAGCAGGAACCAGGGGAGGGATTGTGCTTCTGGATGTGTCCCCAGGAGCCACTCATAGAGTGGGGCAGTTTACACACAACTCCTTGCTCAGGACTGCATCTAAAATCAGAATTTGGTCCAAGGTGAGCTAATGATCAAAGCTGGGTAAATCAACGGGACTTGCAGCTGCTCAGGATCAGGCCTTCTATTTGCAGGCAAGGCAGCTTTTGGTAGTTCATACACGCACACACATTCAGCCACAGTTCCTCTTCTGAGCTCATCCCCCAGGCACCGAGCGGCTTCTGAGGCAGAAGGCGTCTTAGGAACAGAGGCCTAAGGTTTTACATTGACTGCAGTAACTACAGTGAAGATTGTGCCATTAAGCCATGCTGAATTTTTCAGAACACACCGCTGAACTCTGTTTAAGCATTCTTCATGTACTTCCTTTAACTGTAGCAGTGCCAAGCCTGAACTGGGAGCTCTGTCCTTCATTACACTCCTCACTTCGCTGCTTGCTCCCCTTCAGGAGTTAGCCTGCACCGAGGTTCCATTCTTTCTCCAGATAACATAGTAGGTGGGCTTCTTTGTGACATTGCATCATCCATATTTTTTCTTTACTGGAGCCTATTGCAGTATGATTTTATGCCAGAGCGCAATTTGCAATTCTCAGCCTCTGGTGAAAATGAATTGCTTGTCCTGCTGCAGCTTCCAAAAAGCCTTCTCCCATAGTATTTTAAACTTGATTAGGATATATTAAATACTCTCAGTTTAGTTTTAAGAGAAAAGGAGAAAAATATTAAAAGCAGTTGTAGTGGCAGGTGAAGGGTGGCTGAATTTCACAAATGGTTTCAATTTCAAAACAGGCATTTCAGTCTTTAAAAGGGAGATGGATTTCAGTAGCAGTTCCCACCTGTGGACATTCTGGTGTTCATTTTTAACTCTTAATTAAAACCCAAACAGATAATATTAAATCAAGAAAGTTAAACATTTTAGGCCTGATTCTCATTTAGGCTAAGTCCCCTCTACACTGCTCCATCCATGTCCAAGTTTAATATAAATGAGCATCAGGCCTTTCCCACTTCAATTTTTGAACACAAAGACCAAAAGCGTAGTAGTAAAATGAGATGAATGAATATCTACTTAAAGATCCAAATATGTCTGGTGATTTTCAGTGCCCAACTTGAGACACCTTAGAGGAGCCTGATGTTCATAAAATGTTGAGCTCCCACTGTTTGAAAGGCTAGCATCATTAATGTGTCTCAAAAATGTGGCCAAAAGTTTGAGGCACCCAAAACCCACTCACCTCTTAAAATCTTGGTCTGGGGGTTCTGAGTCTAGAGGAGGGGTCAGCAAGAGGTAAGATCCTAAAATCTGTGCAAAGTAATATCTAATACAGTATCTAAATTTGAGTAATATTAACAATAATATAATTGATGGGCAAACAGACTGAAAGAGTTAGATTTTTTTTTTTTTGCAATACTCATTTATCAAAGTCTTGTAAAAGCAGCATGTCTAGTTACACGGCCTAGCATAAAACAATAATCGCCTCTTGCTTCAAGGCATGAGCTAATCACCAGCTGTGGTTGGTAAGAAATTTCCCCCATGGTATGGTACTTCTCAAAACACATTCATTGTGGAGTTAATAAACTTTCCCTTGAAACATCAGGAACTAGCCATTGTCAGAGACAGAATGCTGGACTAAATGGACCATTGATCTTTTTCAGTAAAGCATTTCCTATGTCCCAAAAGAAATTTAAACTTTTAATATGAATGAGGTTTGGTGCGGTAAATGGGATCAGGAAAAATTCTGCCAATTACCATTTAAGATAATGGCATCCCTTCACATAGGACTGTGTCCAGCCATGCTGCTGCAGGATTGATTGGTGGCTGGGGATGGGAATGGGAATGTCATGAATCCATGTTGTGATAACACATCAGATATTCATACAGTCATCCTGGTAATGAGCTCAACTGAATACAGGCAGTATCAGGGGACAAAATGCAGGAACACAGAAGCCAACAGTGAAAAAAAAGCCTTAATCAGTGACTCCAAAACTTTAGGGCCTACAACTTTAATTCTGTTCTCTTTTCCTCTGGCTTTCTTCAGATTTTGTATCCATTTTCTTTCTTCTTGCCTCCTCTTTAGTTCTTCTATTCCCATCAACTTCCCATTCTACGTGATTTCCCAGTAACACATGTTCGACTGTATGAATCAGCAGCAAATTGACTTGATTTTGCCAGCTTTCCTTACATGCAGGTGCAAAAAGCAGAGAAGCCTTGCATTACAACAGAGCAGATAAAAAATTGCCAGTAGTTTAGAGTTCTGCTTAGAATGCTTAGACTTCTGGGGTTTGTGCTATGGATGAAACTACCCCATATGTTTCTACTTCAGTTTTATTTCAGGAGGTGAAGCTATGGTCCCAGAATACACTATACATTAATCCACTGTGTCATGCAGTTCTGCTCGCACACAAATGTATTTCCAAAGTTTGCTCACTAATACCACCACACTGTGTTTTCCTTTCTCTTGTCCTCATTTTTGAAACCCAAAGCATCCTCCCAGAGACTCATCTCTACTCATTTTTTTCCTGTCAGCCACTAATTTGTCTTTCTAATCTCTAGTGTTCCTTCTCAGATTGTCAATATTTCTCCTTGGACCTTAATTTTCTAACTAAAGCTGTTTATTGATGTATTACTTTTTTCAGTAGAGTATCCCATCAATATACCTGTGTGATAAGAATATAAGGAGTTATAGTGTCTCTGATTTTTGTTGACTCGGGGCTCCTATGTTCTCTATGTTGATAACTCTTGAATTTTAAATTTGAGATTTTTTATATAGTTAAAAGTATTTAGTATTCTTAAAGTTTAGGCTCCAGAAGTTTATTTTTTAAAATTCAGACCATGAATCTTGTTGAAATACCTTAAAAAAATATCCAAATTCACTTAAATTATGCTTGTTGGTAGTAGTGGTGGTAGAGACTTTCTGAGACTTTATTTCTAATCACATCTACAGCAAATAATAATTTCACCCACTAAAAGTGATATCTCATCCAAATCACTATCAGTCATTGATTTTCTTTATCCAGTGTTCAGAGTAGCAGCCATGTTAGTCTGTATCCGCAAAAAGAAAAGGAGGACTTGTGGCACCTTAGAGACTAACAAATTTATTTGAGCATAAGCTTTTGTGAGCTACAGCTCACTTCATCAGATGCATGCAGTGGAAAATACAGGAGAGAGATTTTATATACACAGAGAACATGAAACAATGGGTGTTACCATACGTTTCATGTTCTCTGTGTATATAAAATCTCCCCACTATGTTTTCCATTGTATGCATCTGATGAAGTGAGCTGTAGCTCACAAAAGCTTATGCTCAAATAAATTTGTTAGTCTCTAAGGTGCCACAAGTCCTCCTTTTCTTTATCCAGTGTGAAATTATCAGGTACCCTCTTTGACTCACTTAACGATTACAGTTTTATATTTTTTTTGTTTTGAACCTCAAAATACCCCATGTTCTATGAAAAACAAGTGTGCTTTTCAAAACACATCAGTCAAAACTGATGGACTTCATAAGATCCCAGATGCAGATTTACTATAGGCATATTTTGATTCTGAATTTTAATAGACTTGAGATTGCCTCTGTCTCCAGTGCAGAGTTAAAACCAAATATCTGTCCTATCTTATAATAATGAAGCAGCACAGTGTTGTGGAATCAGACAGAGAGCGAGAAGCCATGTCTATATTATCCTGCAGTTTGGACTGCAGGGGTATCAATAGCAGTACGTACCAAAGCGCTGCACTATAACTCCTCCGTGTGGATGCTGTGGGCATGAACTGAAAAGGTGCTAGTTTTCATGAAATGTCATCCTGTTTAAAGAGGACTACGTTCACACAGACTAGCAACCTTTTAGTTCTTGCCCACAGCGCCACACGGGGGAGTTATAGCACAGCACTTTGGTATACACTGCCATTCACACCCCCCGCCCCATAGTCCAAACTGTGGGGCAGTGTAGACAAGTCCTTTTACCTAGGGAGGTGGTGGAATCCCCTTCCTTGGAAGTTTTTAAGGTCAGGCTTGACAAAGCCCTGGCTGGGATGATTTAGTTGGGATTGGTCCTGCTCTGGCAGGGGGTTGGACTAGATGGCCTCCAGAGGTCCCTTCCAACTCTGTTATTCTATGATTCTATGAAGTCCAGAGAGATAGGGGGGAGAGGAGGAAGGGAGAGACTGGAAATGTTCAGATAAGGCCTGATCGAAAGTCCATTGAAGCGCATGGAAAGATTCCCAGTAACATCAATGAACTATGGATCAGGTCCATATTGCATTATGTACTTTGGTATCTATAAAAGATATTAAAGTAATATTGGGTTAAAATCAATTTCTTGATGTAGAAAACAAGACAAGAATACTTGGTATCTTGGTAACCTAGCAGTATTGGTTTTTTTCTACTGTGGTGCTGTATTATTTATGTATTATAACACTGCTCTGCATTGAAAGTGCATGATCAGGCAGCTGAAGACATTCACATAGCAGCCAAGCAGGATTAGAGGCATGGTCATGAGAAGACAGGGTCATTGAATGCCCAGCAGTGGCAGAAGAATAGTGTTGTTGGTTGCATTAAATCTTATTGAAACTGATAGGTGTAACAGCAGCCCTTCATTTGGGATAATTGAAGCAGTTAAGTTCCTTGATGGAACTAGATAGCTGAGACAGTAGCAGCCTCTGCCCAAAACAAAGCCACCTGCAAGACACATGTGAGCAGAGGGGTTTTACTGGGTATTGTTTTGTGAAGGTTTGCATATCTGTGAAAGAAAGGAAGAAAAAAGACCAGAGAAAGCAGAGAGAGAAGGTAGCAAAGAGGCACCAGACACAGCAACAAAAGTACTGGTAGAATGGCCCTATGAAAAACCTAAGACAAAGAGCTTGTGGGCCAGATACTGGCTAGAAAGGGGCTTAGAGATGTGAGGAAAGAAAAAGTCTCCTATAGTTTGATTCCTCCTGTGTTCAGGAAAACTGGACTTTGTACATTTTGTGTAATTAAACAGTATTGGATCAAAGAACCTGGATCGCTCATCAGATCCCGCAGGACCCCCCAAAACTAGCTAACAGTTCATGTCAAAAAGGGATAACAGTAGTAACCTCTGATCTCAAATGTTGAACAAAATATTAGCTTAACAGTCAGGCATGATCAGGATTTAATAGAATAATAGAAATGTAGGGCTGGAAGGGACCTTGAGAAGTCATCAAGTTGAGCCTCCTATATACCTAGAACATCCCTGGCAAGTGTTTGTCCTTAAAAACCCCCAGTGATAGGGATTCCACAACCTCCCTTGGGAGTCTATTCCAGATCTTAACTACCCTTATAGTTAGAAAGTTTTTTACTAATATCTAACCTAAATTTCCCTTACTAAAGATTAACCCCATTCCTTCTTGTCCTACCTTCAATGGACATGGAGAATAATTGAGCACAATACTCTTTATAACAGCCCTTAATATATCTGAAGACTGTTAACAGGTCCCCCCTCAGTCTTCGTTTCTCAAGACTAAAACCCCCCAGTTTTTAACCTTTCCTCATAGGTCAGGGTTTCAAAACCTTTTTTAATAATTTTTATCGCTCTTCTTTGGAGTCTCTCAATTTGTCCACAACTTTCCTAAAGTGTGGCACCCAGAATTGAATATAGTACTTTAGTTGAGGCATCTCTAATGCCAAGTAGAGTGGGACAATTATCTCCCATGTCTTACAAACAACATTTCTGTTAATACACCAGAGAATATTAGCCTTTTTTTGCAACTGCATCACAACGTTGACTTGTATTCAATTTGTGATCCACAATAACCCTAAGATCCTTTTCAGCAGTACTATTACCTTGCCAGTTATTCCCCATTTTGTAGTTGTGCATTTGATTTATTCCTTCCTAATTGAAGTACTTTACACTTGTCTTTGCTGAATTTCCTCTTGTTGATTTCAGAACAATTCTCCAGTTTTTCAAGGTGGTTTTGAATTTTTATCCTATTCTCCAATGTGCTTGCATGATGTATCACGTCTACTGCTTCTTCCCTATCCACTTGGCTTTGGCCAGTAACCCTGTAAAAAATGGAAATTAGTTTGGTTTGGCATGATCTGTTCTTTACAAAGCTGTGCTGGCTATTCCTTTTAACTGTATTATCCTTTAAGTGCTTACAAATTGATTGTTTAATATTTTGTACCAGTATCTTTCTATCTGTATTTTACAGTGTCTAAATTAAGTACTTTAATTCCCTACATAAGAACGGCCATTCTGGTCAGAGCAAAGGTCCATCTAGCCCAGTATTCTGTCTTCCAACAGTGGCCAATGCCAGGTGCCCTACAGGGAACGAACATAACAGGTAGTCATCAAGTGATCCATCCCCTGTCACCCATTCCCAGGTTCTGGCAAACAGACGCTAGGGACACCATCCGTGACCATCATGGCTAATAGCCATTGATGGCCCTATCCTCCATGAACTTATCTAGTTCTTTTTTGAACCCTCTTATAGTGCCAGAGCATGTTGTGAAGGCCAAGACTGAGTTCCACAGATTGACTGTGTGTTGTGTGTGAAGAAATACTTCCTTTTGTTTGTTTTAAAGCTGCTGCCTATTAAATTCATTTGGTGACTCCTAGTTCTTGTGTTATGAGAAGAAGTAAATAACACTTCCTTATTCACTTCCTCCACACCAGTCATGATTCTATAGACAACTATCATATCCCCCCTTAATCATTTCTTTTCCAAGCTGGAAAGTCCCAGTATTATGAATCGCTCCTCATATGGAAGCCATTCCATACCCCAGTCATTTTTGTTGCCCTTTTCTGTACCTTTTCCAATCCCAATATATCTTTTTTGAGATGGGGCAACCACATCTGCACACAGTATTCAAGATATGGGTGTACCATGGATTTATATGGAGGCAATATGATATTTCTTGTCTTATTATCTATCCCTTTCTTAATGATTCCCAACATTCTGTTTGCTTTTTTGACTGTCGCTGCACATTGAGTGGATGTTTTCAAAGAACTATCTACACTGATTACAAGCTCTCTTTCTTGAGTGGTAAAAGCTAATTTAGACCCCATCATTTTATATGTATAGTTGAGATTATGTTTTCCAATGTGCATTACTTTGTATTTATCAACATTGAATTTCATCTGCCATTTTCTTGCCCAGTCACCCAGTTTTGTGAGATCCTTTTGTAGCTCTTTGCAGTCTTCTTGGGACTTAACTATCTTGAGTATAGAATCATAGAATCATAGAATATCAGGGTTGGAAGGGACCCCAGAAGGTCATCTAGTCCAACCCCCTGCTCGAAGCAGGACCAATTCCCAGTTAAATTATCCCAGCCAGGGCTTTGTCAAGCCTGACCTTAAAAACCTCTAAGGAAGGAGATTCTACCACCTCCCTAGGTAACGCATTCCAGTGTTTCACCACCCTCTTAGTGAAAAAGTTTTTCCTAATATCCAATCTAAACCTCCCCCATTGCAACTTGAGACCATTACTCCTCGTTCTGTCATCTGCTACCATTGAGAACAGTCTAGAGCCATCCTCTTTGGAACCCCCTTTCAGGTAGTTGAAAGCAGCTATCAAATCCCCCCTCATTCTTCTCTTCTGCAGACTAAACAATCCCAGCTCCCTCAGCCTCTCCTCATAAGTCATGTGCTCTAGACCCCTAATCATTTTTGTTGCCCTTCGCTGGACTCTCTCCAATTTTTCCACATCCTTCTTGTAGTGTGGGGCCCAAAACTGGACACAGTACTCCAGATGAGGCCTCACCAGTGTCGAATAGAGGGGAACGATCACGTCCCTCGATCTGCTCGCTATGCCCCTACTTATACATCCCAAAATGCCATTGGCCTTCTTGGCAACAAGGGCACACTGCTGACTCATATCCAGCTTCTCGTCCACTGTCACCCCTAGGTCCTTTTCCGCAGAACTGCTGCCTAGCCATTCGGTCCCTAGTCTGTAGCGGTGCATTGGATTCTTCCATCCTAAGTGCAGGACCCTGCACTTATCCTTATTGAACCTCATCAGATTTCTTTTGGCCCAATCCTCCAATTTGTCTAGGTCCTTCTGTATCCTATCCCTCCCCTCCAGCGTATCTACCACTCCTCCCAGTTTAGTATCATCCGCAAATTTGCTGAGAGTGCAATCCACACCATCCTCCAGATCATTTATGAAGATATTGAACAAAACCGGCCCCAGGACCGACCCCTGGGGCACTCCACTTGACACCGGCTGCCAACTAGACATGGAGCCATTGATCACTACCCGTTGAGCCCGACAATCTAGCCAGCTTTCTACCCACCTTATAGTGCATTCATCCAGCCCATACTTCCTTAACTTGCTGACAAGAATACTGTGGGAGACCGTGTCAAAAGCTTTGCTAAAGTCAAGAAACAATACATCCACTGCTTTCCCTTCATCCACAGAACCAGTAATCTCATCATAAAAGGCGATTAGATTAGTCAGGCATGACCTTTCCTTGGTGAATCCATGCTGACTGTTCCTGATCACTTTCCTCTCCTCTAAGTGCTTCAGGATTGATTCTTTGAGGACCTGCTCCATGATTTTTCCAGGGACTGAGGGGAGGCTGACTGGCCTGTAGTTCCCAGGATCCTCCTTCTTCCCTTTTTTAAAGATTGGCACTACATTAGCCTTTTTCCAGTCATCCGGGACTTCCCCCGTTCACCACGAGTTTTCAAAGATAATGGCCAAGGGCTCTGCAATCACAGCCGCCAATTCCTTCAGCACTCTCGGATGCCACTCGTCCGGCCCCATGGACTTGTGCACGTCCAGCTTTTCTAAATAGTCCCTAACCACCTCTATCTCCACAGAGGGCTGGCCATCTCTTCCCCATTTTGTGATGCCCAGCGCAGCAGTCTGGGAGCTGACCTTGTTCGTGAAGACAGAGGCAAAAAAAGCATTGAGTACATTAGCTTTTTCCACATCCTCTGTCACTAGGTTGCCTCCCTCATTCAGTAAGGGGCCTACACTTTCCTTGGCTTTCTTCTTGTTGCCAACATACCTGAAGAAACCCTTCTTGTTACTCTTGACATCTCTTGCTAGCTGCAGCTCCAGGTGCGATTTGGCCCTCCTGATATCTTTCCTACATGCCCGAGCAATATTTTTATACTCTTCCCTGGTCATATGTCCAACCTTCCACTTCTTGTAAGCTTCTTTTTTATGTTTAAGAGTAATGTTGTATCATCTGGAAATTTTGCCACCTCACTGTTTACCCCTTTTTCCAGATCATTTATGAATATGTTGAATAGGACTGGTCCCAGTACAGACCTCTGGAGGACACCACTATTTACCTCTCTCCAGTCTGCAAACTGACCATTTATACCTACTCTTTGTTTTCTATCTTGTAACCCATTACCAATCCATGAGAGGACCTTCCCTCTTTTCCTGTGACAGCTTACTTTGCTTAAAAGCCTTTTGTGAGGGACTTTGTCAAAGGCTTTCTGAAAATCTAAATATGCTATATCCACTGGCTCCCCCTTGTCCACATGCTTGTTAACGCCCCTCAAAAAATTCTAGTAGACTGGTGATGCATGATTTCCCTTTACAAAGACTATGTTCATTCTTTCCCAACAAATTATATTCATTTATGTGTCTGACAATTTTGTTCTTTAGTATAGTTTCAACCAGTTTGCCTGGTACTAAAGTCAGGCTTAGTGGCCTGTAGTTGCCGGGATCACCTCTGGAACCTTTTTAAAAATTGGAGTCACATTAGCTATCCTCCAGTCATTTGGTACAGAAACTGATTTAAATGATAGGTTACAAAATACAATTAGTAGTTCTGCAATTTCACACTTCAGAACTATTGGGTGAATGCCATCTTGTCCTTTTCACCCATCTGGTCCTGGTGACTTATTACTGTTTAGTGTATCAATTTGTTCCAAAACCTCTTCTAATGACACCTCAGTCTGTGACAGTTCCTCAGATTTGTCACCCTGGGCCTTTTTTGTTCCCCTTTTTAAAGACAGGTACTGTTTCCCTTCCTCCAGTCCCCTGGGACCTCACCCATCCTCCTGGAGTTCTCAAAAATGGTTCCAAGATTGCTTCAGCTAGTTCCTTAAGTACTCTAGGATTAATATCATCATTCCCTGCTGACTTGAATACTTCTAACTTACCTAAATGTTCTTTAAACTGTTCTTTACCTATTTTGGTTTGCATTCCTTCCTCCTTGTTGTTAATATTAATTTTGTTGAGTATCTGGTTACCATTAACCATTTTATTGAAGACTGAAGCAAAATAGGCATTAAACATCTCGGCCTTCTCGGGGTCATTAGTTATTAGCTCTCCTTCCCCACGAAGTAGAAGATCTACACTTTCCTTTGTCTTTCTTTTGCTCTTGCTCCTAATGTATTTTTAAAAAACCCTCTTTTTATTGCCTTTTATGTCCCTTGCTAGGTGTAAATCATTTTGTGCCCTAGCCTTTCTGATTTTGTCCCTACATGCTTGTGCTATACTTTTGTACTCCTCCTTAGCAATTTGCCCATGTTTCCACTTTTTGTGGGATTTTATGGTCATTAAATAACCCCTAATGCAGCCATATTGGCCTCTTCCTGTTCTTCCTATGTGTCCTTGGCATTGTGATAGTTTGCAGTTGTGCCTTTAATACTGTCTCGTTGAGAAACTGATAGGTCTCCTGAATTCCTGTTTCCCTTAGCTTTTCTTCCCAATGAACCTTATCTATCATATCTCTGAGTTTATCAAAGTCTGCTTTTTTGAAATCCATTTTCCTTATTCTGCTGGTCTCACTCCTTCCTTTCCTAGTAATCATGAAATCTATCATTTCATGATCACTTTTACCGAAATTCACTTCCACCTTCAGATTTGCTACAAATTGCTCCTAGGAGGTCAGAATCAAGTCTACAGTGGCTGTCTCCCTCGTTACTTTCTCCATTTTCTGAAATAAAGAGTTGTCTCCAATACATTCCAAGAACTTACTGCAAATGTCTAGGTAGTTAAAGTCCCCCATTACAACAAGGTCTTGTATTCTGGATATTTAAGTCATTTATTCTAGAAATGCCTCATCCACCTCCTATTCTGGGTTTGGTAGTCTATAGTAGACCCTGACATCACCCCTATTTTTTACCCCTCTTATATTTGCCCAGAGACTTTCAACTGGTCTGCCTCCCACCTCCTTCTGGACCTCGGAACAAGTATATATGTTCGTTATGTATACTGCAACGCATCCTCCCTTTTTACCCTGCTTGTCTTTTATGAACAAGCTATTTATGATGGCATTGCAGCATCTGGTAATATAGTGCTGAACAGGGCAAATTGTGATAGCTGGTCTGGACATAGGAGTGAGATGGAACTAATCTCTGTCTTAAAAAGTGGAAACGAGGGTCTCATAATCAGGGGAAAGTCTTTTAGCTGGTGAAAATAGAAAACATCAAAATCATGCATTAAATCAGCTACTGATCTTGGCTGGGAGGAGGCACATCAAAATAATGTTAATCTTTGTGTAAGCAGAGACAGGCTGAGCTCTCTGCTGACATCTGTTGGTGAGCTGTGGAAAAGGACTTCAGGGGCTGATCTCGTTTGCATGGGCACACCCACCCTGCCTAGCATGATGGGACCGCTTGCCCAAATGGTGACTTTGGCTGCTGTGGGATCCCGAGTCTCTTTGTTATTGTGGCAAGAGTAATGTGAAGGAGGATGTGAATCAACTGTACTTGGTATTTTATGACTGAGGGACTCCCCCTCAACTAAGCAGCACTCGCTAGGCAAGGGACATGGGTTTCCAAGCCCAGTAAATTCAGAGAGGTTGGGGACAGGTATTTGCACCTGGTAACCTTCCTCCCCTCCCCCTCCCCCCCCGTGAGGGCCCTAAACACCACTTTGACCCTTTCTTCTCTCCACTGTGTAATAACAGAACTAATTTAGACTCAAGTAAGAGTCTTGTTACATGCTGTAGAGCTGACATCGCTGATACCTAGGTCTAAGCCTTAGACCTACTTTGGGCTAGTGGTTCTGATGCAAGAAGACTATCCAGGTGCACCAGCAGTGAGACTCCCCTACTAATAGCTGAAATCACTGAGAGCTGTGTTAAGTGGATGGGGAGACTGAAGACATATTGGTGAGAGGCTGGGTGAGAGGCATAGCTAGCGGAGACGTGCAGCCAGCTGGGTGGCTGGTGGAGAGGCTGGTGAAATGGCTGGGGAGTGGGGCTCAGTGAGGTGGGGATCCTGGTGCAGGTGTTTGGGTCTCGGTAGGGTTGGGATCCGGGTGCAGGTGGCTCGTTGGGGGTGCTCCAGGTGCAGGGGAAGTGGGGCTTGTCAGGGGGGTTCTGGGTGCGGCGGTGATGCTTGGCAGGAGGGTCTGGGTATGAGGGGGTCTGGATGCACAGGAGTTGGGTGGCTGGGGGAGCAGCTTCCCATACAGTGATCACTCCCCCTGTAGCTGAGGAGCAATGGGTGCAGGAAGTGCGGGGTGGGAGGTAGTTTGCAGAGCTTTCTACAGCTGGGGGCAAAATCTGGGGGTGGGTCTGACACAGCCCTGGATGCCGTGCAGAGGAAGTCCCATCCTCCCCAGCGCAGTCAGGACTAGCAGCTGAGCCCGGCGCAGGTAGGAGACACCAGCCGGTTCTTTCCCAGTCCCGCCTACTGCCCCGCAGTGATTTACCTCTCTTCTGGCTTCCCTGGGCACCTGAAACATATTGCTAGGGACGAGTGCATGACCTCTCTTATGGCTTCCCTTTACTTCCCCATCAGAAAGTCATTTTTCTGTTGGGAAGCAAAGAAATCTGCAAGGGACAGATTTCATACTTTACAGCGCTGCAACTTGCTGTGCTCAGGAGGGGTGTTTTTTCACCCCCGCCGAGCGAGAAAGTTGCAGCATTGTTAATTGCCAGTGTAGACAAGGCCTTAGGTCTCCCACATTCTTGATGTCTGATTTGTGTCCATTTATTCTCTTATGTAGAGACTGTCCGGTTTGGCCAATGTACATGGCAGAGGAGCATTACTGGCACATGGTGGCATAAATCAGACGTCAAGAATGATAACATTCAAAACCAGTCGGAGAACACTTCAATCTCTCTGCTCACTCGATTACAGACCTAAAAGTTGCAATATTACAAAAAAACCCTTCAAAAACAGACTCCAACGAGAGACTGCTGAATTGGAATTAATTTGCAAACTGGACACCATTAAATTAGGCTTGAATAAAGACTGGGAGTGGATGTGTCATTGCACAAAGTAAAACTATTTCCCCACATTTATTTTTCCCCCTTACTGTTCCTCATACATTCTTGTCAACTGCTAGAAATGGCCCAACTTGATTATCACTACAAAAGGGTTTTTTTTCTCCTGATGGTAATAGCTCATCTTACCTGATCACTCTCATTACAGTGTGTTTGGTAACACCCATTGTTTCATGTTGTCTGTGTATATAAAATCCCCCTACTGTATTTTCCACTGCATGCATCCAATGAAGTGAGCTGTAGCTCACAGGAGCTTATGCTCAAATAAATTTGTTAGTCTCTAAATTGCCACAAGTACTCCTTTTCTTTTTGAGAAATCAAAAAGAAGGTCAACACTGGCACATTAATACATCAGAGTGTCAGAGTGATAACAAGACTTTTAATCAGCCCCCAGTTGTTTCCTGACATCAGGAGATCTGAACCAGCTATTTAGCAGGTTAGAAGGTAATCATGCACAGCTAATTGCTGCTCCTGGAATACCACTTTTTGTAATATATGGAATTTTACTTTGTGACTAATCCCTGTTTTAGATGTTCAAGGTCTGAGTTGTAGAAGAGCTGCTTTTCAGTGGAACATACATATGCTTCACTAGGCAACAGAAATTGACGAAAACTGAAAGAGAATAAAGGCCTCAAAAGAAAAATATATCAGTAGAGAACCACCAAATAATCCAACACTGAGATATAGTAAAAGTCCCAAATGTTCAAAATGTGTATTCCAATTACATATTGCCTGCAGGTGCTCAACAAGAGATGAGAGCAATAAACACTTCAAATCATTGAAACATCTAACTAATCCTATGTCACGCCAGCAAATACTGCAGTTCAAAGAAAAGGCATCACATCTCAAAACTGTACTTATATTTTAAGTGGTTTAATGTGATTGATAGGTGAATAAAAAGAATTAAACCCACCAGACATTTTAGCCACTCGCTGAGTGGGTCAGGCAAGGAAAAGTTCAAAGGTGATTTCTTCATTTTTCTCCTACTTACAATGATTTAACATGTGAGTACATTTACTACACCATTATACTTCAGGACAAAATTACTCATGATAATTAAGTCCAAAGCTGACTGGGAAGAATTACAAAGGGATCTCGCAAAACTGGGAGACTGGGCAACAGAATGGCAGATGAAAATTCAATATTGATAAATGCAAAGTAATGCACATTGGATAGTTAAGAATCAACTATACATATAAAATGATGAGGTCTAAATTAGCTGTTACCACTCAAGAAAGAGATTGTGGAGTCATTGTGGATAGGTCTCTGAAATCATAGACTCAATGTGCAGCGGCAGCCAAAAAATCGAACAGAATGTTGAGAATCATTAAGAAAGGGATCGATAATAAGACAGAAAATATCATAGTGCCACAATATAAATGCACGGTTTGCCCACACCTTGAATACTGCGTGCAGTTTTGGTTGCCTAGCTTAATAAATATTGGAGTTGGAAAAGGTACAAAGAAGAGCAACTACAATGATTAGGAGTATGGAAGAGCTTTCATAGCAGGAGAGATTAAAAAGACTGGGACTGTTAGGCTTAGACAAGAACCGCCAGTCACCTTTTCATGCCAGGAGGTCATAGTTTTCAGTTAAATTTAAAGAGAAAAAAGTCAAGCCCTCAGCAAAAATAAAATCTCCTGTGTGTGTGTGACTGTTCTTGTGAGCACTTCAGTGATTTGCCTCCTGCTAGTGGGCTTGGAAGGCAAAGCAAGGTGGTGATGATGACAACAACAACAAAGCACACTAAAAGCATCTGCACAAGTTTTTTTTTTTTTTTTTTTTTTAAATGGTCTCGAAAAGAGCTGTGCAAAATAAATAAATAAAATGTTTCAGACTTAAGGGGAAACCAGGAAAAAATGCCAACTTTTCTGCTGTTTGTCTGATAAGATGAAAAATCCAGCCTTTTGCTGGTGTCGTGTACTGGGTGCTTAAGAGAAAAAAAAAAAACATTTGCTTTGAAAAACACAAAGTGTGTACATCATTAAAGAGGGTGGCACTGAAAGACTAAGCTTACTTTTTTTTTTCATACCACCATTTATGGCCTGAATCAAAACTCACTGGCTTTCCCACTCAACAGAAGAGCTTGGCAAGGAAGGAATCTTGGCTAGCCCAGAGAAAACTGAAATATTGATAAAGAAAATGAGAGAGAGAGAGAGAGAGAGAGAGAGAGAGAGATTTAGCCATTTTATCATTAGATCTAGTTAGATCTGATTGGAAAGTAGGATGTTTTCCATAGAAAACATTGATTTTTCAGCAAAATACTGAAAACTGAAATATTTCCTCTGAAAACTTTTTGGTTTTACAGTATTCTTTTTGGATGGAAGATTAAATTTTCAGCAGAAAATAGGCACTTTCACACACAAAAATTGTTTGATCAAACCTAATTTTCCATCAACGGTTTTGACATAACATTTTCGACCAAACCTAAATCTTGTAAATAGGTTACATTTTTCATGAACTCCATCTCTTTTCACATAGTGCTGAGCAGATCACAATTTACTTGACAGTGTTAGCAGTATGCTATTTTGCATATTTTTACTTTATTGTATTTGAAATTTGAGCTGTGTTGTGATGTCAGAATTGTAAGTCACAAGAACTGTTCCCCTCCTCGCCCCTCATCTCTCACAGGATAAGTGGGGAAGAGCTTCTGCCTTGATCGCCTTCGTCTGTGAATTTAACTTTATATATATATAAATACTTACTGATTCTTAAGTTCACTTTCCATTAGCGTTTGTGCCAATGAAACTTGATCAGTCAAATGATCATGGAAAGCAAAAGGAGATCATGGCCAAAGCAAGTTCAATTTAAAAATTCACACAAATATTTGCATGCATTTTTTGCTTTATTCACCCTGTTTTACTGTCTATACTGTGGTATGTAGATGCCTTATTTTGTATTCTTTAATTGTAAATAAAATGAGCACATAATTGCTCTTATGACTCTCTTTGGAGGGAAGGGAGCATTAGAGGAAAAGAATAGGAAATCAATCTGCGTTAGGTGCCTAGGCACTTTTGAACATCCCAAAAGGCATCTCTCTGTGTCTTTAGGTGCCTAGACATATTTAAACATCTAGCCCTCAGAGACTGTGTACATGGTAACAAAAAAGATCAAAAAGGGAAAACAAAGGGGGCAAGTATGAGGATGGGAACACAGCCCAGAAGCCCAAAGGTTTTTTTTTCCAACTGGAAGAATGCAAAGTAAAAAACAAAACACATGACAGAAGGAAAATAATCGTTCAAGCTATGATCCTCATGGGGGTCCACTAGCTCGGTCCCCTGTGCCCATGGAGAAAGCCCCTGAATGGGACCCTGCATGGGTGTAGTGTTCTGAGCTGGCAGATCCCAATTTAGGATCAAAGGCTTTGGGCCCCAATGCTGCAAGCTCTTTACTGCAGGCAGACCCCTATGCTCTCACAGAGCCTCAGTTAAATCAAGTGGGCTCCACATAGGTACAGTGAGGCTTCAGATGAGCATCAGGGTCTGTCTGTACTGAGCAAGTTGCAGGGTTAGGGACCTGTATTGTAAACTGCTTGGGGAATAGACCTAGTTTGTATTTTGCCTTTAGTACCCATTCTAAGTAAGGACTGCATCTCAGGGGTGAAATCCTGGCCCTAGTAAACTCAATGGCAAAACTCCTGATTTCACCTCACATTTCCCAGCTAGAGCAAGTTCAGAGTCTTAGTTATGTTTATAATGAAATACACTTGGCACAGGAAACAAAATTTTCATTTATCCTTCCAGAAGAAAAATAAATTGTTGGAACTGCATCACTCTGCATTCTTGTTACCACAGTGAGTTGCATTTTCTTGGAATTGGTCCACAAATGAGACTGCAATTTAGTTTTTGATTGAATGTTTTTCACATTGAATTTCACTTTCAATTTTCTCTGGCTTTTTTAAACCAACAGAATGACTTCCGTTTACTAACTCTTTGAATAGCAAAGAATACACAGCAGCAGCTACGGTATTTGTAGACTTAAGGATGATAGTGTTGTTTAGTCCTTGTCGGGCTGGTCTGACTTGCCCTTGGATGTGAAAAACAATGTATTATGCTGGAGAAATTATGCTTGATTCACTCCTTCTGGGATAGAGGGGTGAAGATTTCACCATCAAGCAGCTGCAGAAGAGAAGTGATTCAGCCCAAGAGAGGGCTGATGAAGGTACAATTATCTTTCTCCACCAGGATTTCTGTCAGGAAAGAATAGCTATAATTTATGGCAAGGTATCTATAGAAGCTATTACAGGCTGGTCCTGTCCCTGTAGATTATATTGAAGATTGTGTTTAAAATTACAAGCCACCACTTTAAATTCTAACTGGTTTTCTGGTCTTCCTTGCAGTCTAGGGGGAACTGAGGAACAGTCTATCATCTGGGTCCTCGACAGACAGTCTGCAAAAATGCCAATCTGGAGCAAGGTGGGTTACATTGTGCATGTCTGCCTTAGGTAGGATCCTGCTACGTCACTCTCTGTATTTGGTTGTTTTGTGTTTAGATTTAGATTCTAAAAATGAAAATGGTTATGTTGCAACCTTTCTGGAAGGGTATTTATGTTTTGCTTGTAAGTCTCTCTGTGCATGCCGTGAATATAAGTCCCCCTCTTGACAGTCACCAGTCCATTGTAAATAGACCCACATCACTGGGCTCCACATGCTTCTAAGCCCATTGGGTCTGTATAGAATCTAGTCAGTGTTTCTATGTCTGAGTTTCTAGGGTGTACTCCAGACTCAGACCTCTTGTCTGAGTCCTTCCTTGACACAGGACTTCTTAGTCCAGCCACCCTAGTGTCCAAGAGCAGTGTCTCAGATCTCCTGAGCCCCCAGGTGCTTACCTATGCTCCCTCAGAGCATTCAGGCAACCAGTTTAGCCCCTTTGGGGACAATGTGACAGAAAAGCAAGGTGCACAGGCTTAATGAAGGAATTTCTTCACCCAATCACTTTATGCTTTAAAAAGCCTCAAGAGTTATAAATCTTTGCAAAAGAAATCCTGAAATGTATCCTCCTCAGTCTGATCTGACCCCTTCTGTGAATCTGAGGTCTGGTCAGTCTTTCAGATTAGGCAGAGTCCTTCCTGCTTTCTCTGTCTCCAGCCCATCTTCTCGCATGTTGCAATGGATAATCCCCCTTCACAGAGAAGCATCCTTCCTTAAATGGAGTAATCCTTTGGCCATGTGATAGGGCTGAGAAGCTGAAGATTCACATGCCTCTGTGTAGGGAATCTATTGTTCCATGGGTTGGACCAGCAGTTGACAGACAATCCAAGCTGATGGCCCTAGATTGTTTTTTCATGGCTTTTGAATCATAGTCAGTCAATGAAGTGTCAAGCACCCTTTCTCCACAGACTACCTATCTGGAGTACATCAAAATAACCTTGTTCTGGGAAATATTAGAAATGTGTTCAAACCTTAATCTAAAATGGACATTACATTTGGAGCTGATTTAATAATTGATTTTTTTTTTGTTTGATGGGATGGGCAGGGTGTAAAACTGAACCATATGTCCAAATATGTTTAATTATAATCAGTAAAGAGATTGAAATCCAGTCATTTTCCTGGTTAATGTTCGGGAGTGATTCAAGGAGTCGGTGGCATAATTTGGAATGCAGGAGTCATTCAAACAGATTTAAATCCAGTCTGGTCCCTTGCTGTATTATCAGGATAGGATTAAACACAACAATTGCATAAATGTACCATGGCCAAAACTTTCGAACAAAGGTACTTAACACTAGGCTCCTAAATAACTGCTGGTTAAGCAGGAAGATTTTCAAAGTTCCTAAGCAAATGAGGAGCACAATTCTCTTTTAATGTTAACAGGACACAGACTCCTAAATCTCTTAGTTGCTTTTGAAAATCTCTGGATTCAGTTTGCAGAATCCATTCACAGGAACAGGCATAGAAGACCTGCTGCAGATTGTAGTTTGGGTTTTGCATAACCTCTAGCTTCCAAAAAGAACACCCACCCTCCTTCCCCATAGAAGTTCCCCCGGCCATGCTCTCCTCTGGTCTCCAGCTCACCTGACTTCTACTGAGTCCTGGGTTTTATGCAAATTGTTCACTGGGCTCTAGCCTTCACCTGCCCATTGTCGGTTGATGACGGCACTCTAGTCTGCTGTAATAACAAGGAGTGTCTCCTTTGATATAAACTAATAATAAATTACTTCATTTCCTTTTTCTTGATTAATTCTGCATCCCCTATGTGCATATTTACCTGGATAGATCAGAAAACCATTCCTCGGGAAATGAACAAATTTACACAGCACTTATGTTAAGCAGACAGTGGTGAAATTGGCAAACTGATTGTCAGAGTCTTATTGTTTGTGGGCACATTGTGTGTCTGCCTTTGTGTTTCAATATTCTGCTTCAGTCTTTAGAAAATGTAAGTCCTAGTGCAAGTTAGAAATGGTTTGTGAGAGTCTTTTTGCCTGTCTGTGTTATCAAAGCTAATGCAGTTAGATGATGCCCCTGAATTTGTCTCAGAGTGCCAAGTACTGGCATGTCCTGATATACCTCTCAAATATATTTCATAAAATACAATCAGAATTTAAATGGCCAGTAGGCAAGTTATACATTACAGGAACAGAAGGATTTTCTTGTTTTATCAAAAAGAAGTCTAATAAGCAACAAAGAATTCAAGAGGAAGTGTCATGAAGTCACTTAGATACACATAATGGGTGATAAAGATTAACAGGAATGGAAGAAAGAAGGAAGGTGCCTAAGATTCCAGTGAACATGCCAGGTGCTCAAGAAGACTGCAGTGGTTGGTGAAACCAAATGCAGCACTGAAGTCTCAAAGGATGAACACAGAGGGTGAGTGTCAGATGACAGAAGATTATTGTCCAGCAGCATGGGGTGAATACTGGATAAAATTATCAACTGCCTGTACATTTGTTGAATGAATAATTCAAAAATATTGTGAATGCAGGATTTGCCTTTGTGAGAGGGCCTTATATAGGGCATTCAAGGGAAAAGGGAGGCTCCTTGCCCATTGTCCCCTTACATATCCTTAGAAGGGCCATTCAGTCTGGCCCTAAACAAGTCTGCAAAGTGCCATTTAGATATAGACATTTTCACTGCTGCTGTGATAGCTACCATCTTGGCTGACACATTGTGGATTAAACTGGGGTCCTCTTGGGCTGAAAACATGTGATCGTGAGCTAATTCAGTGATCATGAGCTAACTGAGTTTAAACTAAACAGAAGGATAAACAAAAATAGATCTGTAACTCGGGTCTTTGAGTTCAAAAGAGAAAACTTTTTAAAAAATTAAGGGAAGTAGTCATAGGCGCTGGCTTCTTCCTTGCCCCAGGGGTGCGAAAACACCTTTTCATCCCAGTCCCTGCTCCCACTCCTCCCCTACTCCCAAGCCCTCACCCCCATCCCCATCCCACTCCTTCCCCAACCCCCCACCCCTGCCCCACTTCTTCCTGCCCAGTTCTGCCCCATCCCCCGAGCTCTTCCTGCATGCCACTGAACAGCTGATCGTGATGGGCAGGAGGCACTGGGAGGGAGGGGAAGAAGTTAATCAGCAGAGCCGCCGGTGGGTGGGAGGTGCTGGGGTAGTGGGGTGGAGCTGGCTGCTGGGGCGTGCTAAGCACCCACTAATTTTTTTCTCTGGGTGCTCCAGGATTCAGCACCTATTGAAGTAGTTAAGGAAGTGGATTGGACTGAAGAACTCAAGGATCTGAATGTGGAGGAGGCTTGGAACTACTTTAAGTCAAAGTTGCAGAAGCTACCTGAAGCCTGTATCCCAAGCCAAGGGAAAAAAATCATTAGGAAATATTGCAGATCAAACTGGATGAACAAGCATCTCAAACAGATTATTGAAAGAAAGCAGAAAGCCTACAAGAAATGGAAGATGGGTAGGCTCAGCAAGGAAAGCAACTTCTTGGAGGTCAGAAAGTGCAGGGATAAAGTGAGAAGTGTCAAAAGCCAAGCAGAGTTGGACCTTGCAAAGGGAATTTAAACTGATAGTAGAAGGTTCTATAGACATATAAATAAAAAGAAAACAAGGAAAGAAGACGAAGCAGTGGGACTGTTAATCACTGAGGATAGAATGGAGAATAAAGATAGTTTAGGCATGGCCCAACACCTAAGTGAATATTTTGCCTCCATTTTTAATAAGGGTTATGAGGAGCTTAAGGTTCGTAGCAGGGTGGCTAATGGAAATGAAGATATGGAAATAGAAATTCCATACCCAATGTGGAAGTCAAACTCAAGCCATTTAAGGGAACCAAATTGGGGGTACCCAGATAATCTACAACCAAGAATATTAAAGGAACTGGCATGTGAAATTGCAAGCTCAAGAGCAAGGATTTTTAATAAATCCATAAACTCAGGAGTCATAACCTATGACTAGAGAATTGTTAATATATTACCTGTTTTTACAAAAATGGAAAAAAGTGTTCCAGGAAACTATAGGCCCACTAGTTTGACCTCAATTGTATGCAAGGTCTTGGAACAAATTTTGAAAGAGAAAGTCGTTAAGGACGTAGAGGTATATGGTAACTGGGATAAAATACAACATGGTTTTACAAAAGGTAGATCATACCTACCAACCTGACCTCTTTCTTTGAGAAGTTAACTGAATTTTTTAGACAAAGGAAATGCAGATCTTCTCTACCTGATTTCAGTAAGGCTTTTATATAGTTCTGCAGGGGAAATTATTAGTTACATGGGAGATGATGGTGATTAATATAAGAACTGAAAGGTGAGTAAGAAAATGAGTAAAGGGGAGACTACAAGGGGTCATACTGAAATGTGAAAGGTCAGGCTTGAAGGAGATTACTAATGGAGTTCCTTAGGGATCAGAATTAGGACTAATCTTGTTTAACATTTCATTAGTGATCTTGGCACAAAAAGTGTGAAAGTCCTAATAAAATTTGTATATGACACAAAGTTGGGAGGTATTGCCAATATGGAGGAGGACTGGAATATCATACAATAAGATCTGAATAATCTTGAAAATTGGAGTAATAGAAATGTAATGAAATGTAATATGCAAAGTGCAAGGTCATGCACTTAGGGATTAACAACAGGAGTTTTTGCTATAAACTGGGGACATATCAGTTGGAAGCAACAGAGGAGGAGAAAGACCTGGGTGTATTGGTTAATCACAGGATGACTAGAAGCTGCAACTGTGAGGCCTCCATGAAAAAGGCTAATGGAATCATAGATGCATCAGGCAAAGTACTTCCACTAGAGATAGGGTAGTTTTATTACCATTATACAAGGCACTGGTGAGATCTCATCTGGAATATTGTGTACAATTCTGGTCTCCCATGCTTAAGAAAGATGAATTCAAACTTAAACAGGTGCAGAGAAGGGCTACTGGGATGCTCAGAAGAATGGAAAACCTGCCTTATGAGAAAAAAATTAAGGAGCTTGGCTTGTTTATCCTAACCAATGAAGGCTGAGGAGAGATATGATTGCTCTCTATAAATGCATCAGAGGGATAAATACCAGAGAGGGAAAGGAGTTATTTAAGTTAAGCACCAATGTTGGCACAGGAACCAATTAATATAAACTGGCCATCATCAAGTTTAAGCTTGAAATTAGATGAAGGTTTCTAATAAACAGAGGAGTAAAGTTCTGGACCAGTGACAGCAAAAAATATAACTGGTTTCCAGATTCAACTTGATACGTTTAGAGGAGGGATGGTATGATTATGTACAATGGCCTGTGGCCCATCTGTGATTTCCAGTAGCAAATATCCCCAATGGCCAGAGATGGGACACTAGATGGGGAGGGCTCTGAGTTACTTCAAAGAATTCTTTCCTGTGTGTGGCTGGTGGGGCTCAACCACATGCTCAGGGTCTAACTAATCACCAAATTTAGCACAGAGAAGGAATTTTCCCCAGGTCAGATTGGCAGAGACCCGGGGGAAGGGCACCTCCCTCTGGAGCATGGGGATTGGTGACTTGCTGGTCTAAACTAGAGTAAATGGTGGATTCTCTATAACTTGAAGTGTTTAAATCAAATTTGAGGAGTTCAGTAACTGTGCCAGAAGTTATGGGTGTATTACAGGAGTGGGTGGGTTAAGTTTCAGGGCCTGCAATGTGCAGGAGGTCAGACTAGATGATCACGATGGTTCTTTCTGGGCTTAAAGGCTATGAGTTGCTAAATCTTGAGCTATAGAGCCAATGCGCTCTAGCTGGTGCTGCAGCAGACTTATATCTTCTGTGAATTTGGCAAAGAGGAAGACCTGTGACTCACTCACAAGTTGGTTACGCTTGCATTATTTATTTATTTACTGTTCTTCAGTCTCCCTGCCAGCATGACAAGTCTCTTCCTTCCTCACTGACCTTACGAGCACCCCCAGAGCTAGACGACCAGGGACTCCCCGATATGGAGCAGTGAATTTCAGCTAGCCTGACCACTCACTGTTGTCAAAAACTGTATTTCAAGCCCCCATTCAGAAGCCCAGGAATACCTCCTGCTTCTCTTGATAGGCAATAGTCCACCCCTGCAAGAACTGAGTTCATTGTACAAACAAATAAAATTGGGGGAAATAAAGGCCCAGAATAAACTGGGGGAAATAGAGGCCCAGTATAAATTTAGGAAAGCCACTCATATCTGCACATATCTACTAAGACTCCCTTCCCCACTGCTCAGGGAGTCTTGGCAATATTCTTAAACTCAGTCCCCACCATTCATGGTGCGAATATCCAACAAGGATTATCCACTTCTCTCCTCCTCCACACCCCTGTTCACTGTTTGTTATTCAGGGCTGGCGAAGTCCAGAGTTCAGGAAAGTCCATCACCTAAAGGAAGTACTGCCTGGTCTGGTCCAGGGACTCTACCGCCTATCTCAAGAGTAAAATTACAGCTCTTAATTGATTGCTAGGTGGGGACTCTCACCACAGTTCTTCAGCTTCATAGTGTCCTCTAATATTTCAGCAAAAACACTTCCTGCCTCAAAGCTACCTCTTGTTTGCAAAGCCTGCTTCTGTGCCATCTTTTCACAAAACCTTCAGAAAAAAATTACAGTTGTATCAGACCAAGGGACATACTCTTACCAGAAGTGCTCCGTTACTCCCACATACTAGCAAGGTTTTGTTATTGTTCAGACTTTGCTATCCAACTGTGCCAGAATGTAGTTATGGTCAGAGTGACCCTTCATCTCTTGGTAGTTCAGTTCTCTTGCCCTTTCACCACTCAATGAGGATAATAATGTTTTATTGCTTCAAAATTAAAACTTAACTGAATTTTGACGAAAATGCCCAAGGTTGTCACATAACAGAAATGCAAATGAGGCCTGGCCCATTCAGTCATGTCCCCTTGGTGATGAACTGAAGCAGGCAGAGAGCTCCCTCCCCAATGGAGCTTCTGCCTATGGAGTTCTCAAGCAGCTCTGAGCAGTTTTACTAGCTGTTCACCAACATGTGTCAATAGCAAGCTCTCTGCTCTCTACAGCTTCAGGTCCCAGGGCTGACGGTATAGTGCACAGAGAATCAGATAATTATTGGCCAGGTAGGAATTCAGAAATTGTAATAGTGTAACCCACACTAGTCAGTGTTTGTTAACCCTCCATGCTGATCCGCAGAGTAGATGAATTGTTACAACCCTCAAATATAAAGCTTTGATTCTTTATCTCAAGCTGTAGCAGCTCATGCTTTTAGCCTGAGATCCCTGATTTAACGCCCAGAGTGCAAGCCAAGATAGCAACCATCACAATAGGTTAATATAAAATCACATTACAAAGTATAAAAAGTCTCAGCATAATTCTGATCATGCAGCATACTTTGAGTATCATTTCATTATATTTTCCAAGATTTTTCTACCACCTAGAGTTTCAGATGTATTTTGTGTGTGATATGAAGTCAATGGAGTTCCAGAAGCATACAGCTGTAATAACCCAGTGAAGAATCAGGTTCAGAACTTGTATCTAAAGTATCAGAGACACTGGCTATACCTACCAGAGGCCTTAGTAAAGGCTAATGTGTTTTGGATCAGACCCTCAGGGCACAATTCTTCAACCTTTATTTAAACTGAATAGTACTTATGCAAACAGTTCCACTGACTTGAAAGGAATTGTTCATGTGAGTAAATACAATTAAGCATAAGCAAGGGATGCAGAATGAGGCTTTAAAATAAGTAATCATAATGGTTTATTTAATATAAGGTTGAAGCATATTTCTTGCCTCTTCCACTGCATTTTAGCCTGGTCTGACATGTGAGAACCAAAAATACTGGAAAAAATGAAGTAAAATCATATGGAAATAAAAATATTTTCAGACATGCTGGGTGACACCAGCAGGTATACCCAGCAACATTCTGAGCAAAAATGATTATTTTAAGTGGATGTGAAGGACAAAAACTAAGACTTGAATAATGCATACAAGATGGTTTCTGGATATGCTGCTGGAGCTCTTTCAGTGCCCAGGGTCATATAAACATGTAAGCTTAAAATATAGATGCCTCACAATAGAGTAACCGACGCTGTTAGCATTTAGAGAAAAATAAATTTTCCAAGCATATAATAAAACATGTAGACAGGATACCTTTCTATTTAGCTATCGTATATGTAACTCTTCTGCCAGGTGTCAATGGCAGCTGCAACGACCAAGTTGAATAATATGTCTAGTGACCGCTTCTAAAATAAAATATCACATGTAGCTCTATCCTTCACCTAACACTTAATTCACCCCCTGGTTTTAAGAAATTTAAATCTAAATATCATAAACTATCAGTGTCCTTGGAAATATGGAAAACAACAACTTTCATATGGGGAGACATAATCAAACAAAATTATCACAGCCAGAAAATGAAGGAGACACAGCAAACTGACTTCTTCCCAGCCTTTTAATCTGCCCTGGTCCTTGTGGGCTAATTCTTTGGATAAAACACCCAGTCGCAACACATCTGTGATCTTATTTACAAAATCCCACTAGCTCAGTGATGGTTATGTGGGTGCTAGGATGGAAGCTTTCTCAACTTGTCTGCTTCAGTCCAGGGCCTCAGGATCTGTGGTTGCTCCAAAATGCAACTACCTGGTCCAGTCCCACAGTGTCCAATCCACTCCACTCCACTTCCTGCAGAATCCCTCCACTTACTTCAGTCTTGTCCAGTTCAATCAGTTCTGTACAACATTCAGCATCTCTTGTTAAAAAGCCTAAATCCAAGACAGACTCCTGAAGAGAGTCCTTACTCCTGGTGCCTTAGACAAACCCCATCTGTTCTAAGTTTCCTTCTTGAACGTTTAGCTTTGACCCCTGAATTTACCACCTTTCAGGGCAGGGTGACTCATTTTCTTCAGGGTACATCTTGTACAATTCATATGCCCTTTCATAAATGCAGTTACATTAATAAATTATAATAATTCATAAAATCAGAACACAAACTACAAAATTAGGTAATAAGACACACTATAGGAAACTCTGGGTAACCAAAATGATAGTTTAAATAATAAATAAAGCCTATCAGCAAGTAGGCTTTTCCCTTTTCTTCCACAAGAGGTGGCAGAGTGTTCCATCCTCTAAACTGTTTTACTCAGGGGCTTACATATCTATACTATTGACCAAGATTTTCAGATGTGGGTGGTTAAGTCTAGGCTTCTAAGTCTATATCTAAGTACCTAAATAGGTGGCCTGGTTTTCAAAAGAACACCTAGTAGCTCACCTTGAATTCATTGGAGCATCTCTTTTGAAAATCAGGCCATCTTTTTAGGTACTTAATTATGGACTTAGAAGCCTAATTTTTGGCACCTATTTCTGAAATACGTTGTCTCAGCTTTTCAACGTTAGAGGTATGCAATTGCATACTGTATGCAACCCACATAGTGCATGTACAGATTTCTGTACATGTGGAGCCAAGTACCTGCTTAACTGGCCCTGTGCACATACAAATGAATGATTTGTGTGCACATAAGAAATTAGGCACCTGCAAATGTATATGTGCAATTTTACATGCCTAACCTTGGAAATATAACCTTGTTATGGAGACATGGGTAAGAATTGTATGGTTAGGGTTGCAACCATGCACCATGCTGTAACTGTGATGCCAGGCAGCAGAGGAGGGGTGATACCAAAGATAGAAAGACAGAGCGGGAGCACAAAGATCTGCAAGATTTGTGGACCAAAACTACAGCTTACCATGCAGGGGGTGGAAGGGAATCTCAAAGAGGTTTTCTTTCTCTTCTGTTACCTCCTCCCGTGGGTTTTCCTGTAGGTAGAAATGAGCAAACCCTTTGTTTTCTGTGAACAGCCCACAAACTCTATAATTAAAGTGTTAGTATTTGGCAATTCTAAGATGTGTGTACCATAGACATTTAAAAATTTGTTTGTGTATCAGTACTTTGGTAAAGGACAATTATAGTTACTGCAGTTATATCAGTGATTAACTTCTTGAAACAAATATTTGAAGCCTTTTAAAAAAACTGTTTGTAATTCAGAAATGCAAATGCCGTGTTTATTGGTGGCTACATCTTGGGGTCAGAAGCTTTAATGTTAATTTTTCACTTCTAAATATTTGTCCAAGGGTATTAGAATCAATATCTATCTCCCATCCCTCATTATTTCTATACATTTCTATATTGAGTTTTTGTTGTTAACATTTTTTATATTTCTTTTTTTTTTAAAGTGATGACACTGCAGCAAATTTAACTCTAAATTGAGATTGTTTAAAAAAATCTGGGAATATGCATGTGTGTACAGTAACTATAAATACATAAAGAAACAGAGAGAGATGTACAATTAGGCACTCTTAAAAGTTCATTTTAGTTTTAGAGCTATTATTGGTTTCATGGGGAACACTAATAGAATGGGTAATATTTCTAGAACCAGAATGAACGGTTTAAGTCTCCTCACTGTTATCTATGCATCTGTATGCTCTCAAACTTAAAAGGCTGGGATTATTTTATTGATTTAAAATCTGCAATAATAAAATGAATCACACCTGGTTTAAAACTTGTATATTCCCAAGCATACAATATAAACACCTACAAAAAACATGCGATAATAATTACCAGTGCCCCTACAGCACTTTTCCTACATTATATATTACTGAAATAATCTATCCCAAAACATTATCTCCTATAAATTCTAGAACAAATGTAAACTGATATTTGCCAACAGGACCCAAATAGCAAACATTAACAACAGGAATTTCCTTTCCTTTCTTTTTAACTCTTTCTATATGTATTGCACACTTTCAGGTCTCTGTTGTGAACTTGTTAATTGCACTGGTGTGAAGTTATTTCAGATAAGTAGTCTATTTAACTACTCCTGTGAATAACTGCTCCTCCCTATAAAAGATCCGTAATCTGGCTGTGACGGGGTGGACTAGGTCCAGAGACCCCTTGCTGGAGGTTTCGTGCCCTGCCACAGCCTGCCACAGAAAAGGGCAGTGGGGAGGGTCTTCCAAACTGCCTAGAGTGGCTGTGTGGGTTTCAGCCAATCAGAAAGGCTGTGGGGAGCAGCCAATCAGGACCCAACAGGCTATTATAAAAAGAGCTATGCATGGATACAAAATTTATATCTCTGATGATGGCTGTATCACCCTCAGCCCTGCCCACTGTGGCAGGCTCCAGGCACACCAGCAGCAGTCCCTGGTTGCACTAGTGTTTGCAAGCGGCTCGCATGCTCCCAGACAGGAGACGGGGGGCAGTACAGCCACGCAGGAGGAGCTGCCCAGGCTAGGAGCTGGCTCCTGCGAGCGGTGGCCTGAGTTGCTCCTGCATTTGTCACTGTGGTTCCTGGTAGAGCCCTGCAGCTCCATGGATATCCACTTTATATCCATGGATACCCACAATTTTGTATTTGCACAGGGCTCTATACAGGGCCAGAGTAAGCTCAGGTCCTTGTTGGAGCTGGAAGAGTGTGGCTAATGTTCCTGGATGGCAGACGGAGCTACAGGACCTCAGACAGAGCAGTGCTGGCAGACATTGGTGGGGAGCGTGAAGGAATCATAGAATATTGGGGTTGGAAGAGACCTCAGGAAGTCATCTAGTCCAACCCCCTGCTCAAAGCAGGACCAACACCAACTAAATCATCCCAGCCAGGGCTTTGTCAAGCCGGGCCTTAAAAACCTCTAAGAATAGAGATTCCACCACCTCCCTAGGTAACCCATTCCAGTGCTTCACTACCCTCCTAGTGAAATAGTGTTTCCTGATATCCAACCTAGACCTCCCCCACTGCAACTTGAGACCATTGCTTCTTGTTCTGTCATCTGCCACCACTGAGAACAGCCAAGCTCCATCCTCTTTGGAACCTCCCTTCAGGTAGTTGAAGGCTGCTATCAAATCCCCCCTCACTCTTCTCTTCTGCAGACTAAATAAGCACAGTTCCCTCAGCCTCTCCTCGTAAGTCATGTGCCTCAGCCTCCTAATTATTTCCATTGCCCTCTACTGGACACTCTCCAATTTGTCCACATCCCTTCTGTAGTGGGGGGAGCAAAACTGGATGCAATACTCCAGATGTGGCCTCACCAGTGCCGAATAGAGGGGAATTATCACATTCCTCGATCTGCTGGCAATGCTCCTACTAATACAGCCCAATATGCCGTTGGCCTTCTTGACAACAAGGGCACACTGCTGAATCATATCCGGCTTCTCATCCACTGTAATGCCCAGGTCCTTTTCTGCAGAACTGCCGCTTAGCCAGTCGGTCCCCAGCCTGTAGTGGTGCATGGGATTCGTCCTTCCTAAGTGCAGGACTCTGCACTTGTCCTTCTTGAACCTCATCAGATTTCTTTTGGCCCAATCCTCCAATTTGCCTCGATCACTCGGGACCCTATCCCTACCCTCCAGCATATCTACCTCTCCCCCCCAGTTTAGTGTAATCTGCAAATTTACTGAGGGTGCAATCCATCCCATCATCCAGATCATTGATAAAGATATTGAACAAAATCAGCCCCAGAACCGACTCCTAGGGCACTCCACTTGATACCGGCTGTCAACTAGACATCGAGCCATTGACCACTACCCGTTGAGCCTGATAATTTAGCCAGCTTTCTATCCACCTTATAGTCTATTCATCCAATCCATACTTCTTTAACTTGCTGGCAAGAATACTGTGGGAGACCATGTCAAAAGCTTTGCTAAAGTCAAGATATATCACATCCACCACTTTCCCCATATCCACAGAGCCAGTTATCTCATCATAGAAGGCAATCAAGTTGGTCAGGCATGACTTGCCCTTGGTGAATCCATGTTGACTGTTCCTGATCACCTTCCTCTCCTCCAAGTGCTTCAAAAGCTCTGGACTGGCTGCTGGGACTCAACCAAGACAATGCCCTGAGGTAAGGGTGAAGAATGTGCTGGGGCCAGGGTAAGTGGTCCAGGAAACTGCAGCAGCGACACAGTTTATTTAAGGGGGTGTGGCAGATGGCTGCTATCTATAGGGTCCCTGGGCTGGGATCTCGCATAGTGGTGGGCCTGGATCCTCTCCCCACCCCCCCGCCCCATACTTAATCACTTGGGATTGGCCTGGACTATTGATGCACCCTTGAAGGGGGGAATGAACTCTTTTAGTGGCCCAGCAGGAAAGCTGGGACCAGAAAGGCCCTGAGAGGGTAAAGACATTGCCTCCAGGAAGGCACCCTGGGCACCGCTCTATATCACAGCAGGGACAATTTGAGAGAGTCCAGAAGGGGCTGAGAGACAGTTTGAAGCATGGTATTGCAATATATCCTGATGGACTGATTGAGGAAGAAGCCCAGGGCTAGGTCTGCAGAAATAGAGATGTTACAGAGGGCACTAAGAGAGGCTTCTGTTGGACTTGTAAAGGTTTGTTTTTTATTTCACATACAGATTGCATGTGACTCACCCAGAGGCTGAGCTGCTGAACACTCACTTCAGGGCAGAGAGAAAGTGCAGGCACATGCACTCTGCCAAAGAGGCTGCTTACAAGAGGTGAGTGACACCCTGTTACACTGGCTCTTCTCTATTTTTAAATGGGGAACCATGTTCCCCACAGAATTCCCCCTCAATTCAAGCACCCAAAGTGTCTGGTACCTTTCTATGCTTTTCTTTTCAATCACAATTCTTTAATTTAGCTAAACTTTGAGAAAATAGATTTATCCTCTTTCAAGGAAGAGGGATAATTAAACCTCGCTTGAAAATGATTAAGTCTTATTGAGAAAAAATCTAGTGAGAAACATTTAATTGTAATTGACTGAAAGAGCACACTAGGCGAATGAAGATCAAAACATTCCTCACACAGAGCTGAAATGGGCCAAGCAGAAAATTGGATGTAGCCACCCACATGAAGTAAATCTTCTCTGTTGAAGGTCCTACCTCCCTGTACAAAATGGCAGTACAGCAGGAATGACATGGCAAAAGCAGACATACACTGTTTCAAATGCTACGGTGTTGGCAAGTAGCATTGCTCCTTAGAATCAAGTGTACAGGTATATTTCAAACCTGTTCATATTCCTCTCTGATGATAGGGTTACATAAAAGAACAGAAATCATAACAATTCTAATTGTCTGGGACTATTGACAGCTCTCTTTCTAATGCCCTTTTCCTATACAGAAGTATTGTAATTATATTCCTGGTCTCCTCCACCCATTTTTATCCCCTTCTTTGCCTTTGCTGTTGGCTAGTGTCAAGCTATTGCTGCTCTGGGAATTAGCCAACAAAGGCTGCTTTATTGCTGTTCAGTGAGCACCTTCCCACGGGGACCTTTAGTGTCACCTCAGGAATGCAGCTAGTTGTCTCCAGTCCAGTGCCTAGAATCTCAATTTTATTTTTACCTTTGAGCTGCTTTCATTTTATTGTGGTGGCAGAAAATATTTGTGAAAACCTGGGCTGGCTCCCTGTTCTGGTATGTTATGCATTTTGACAGACTTCAATGAAAGGTTTGGGGGGAGAATGAGGAGAGGGAATCTCTGAAAAAGTGGAAATGCAGATACATTGACAATAATATCCCAAATTTACTTATAAATTCAAACATGTATTTAGCTGAAGTACCACTGTGTGGAATGGTTTTAAATAGAGCAACAAGTTATCATTCCTGAGGCAAAAAGGATGTCGGTTCCTCATTATTGCAATAGGGAAAGGGAGCTGAGAAAGAGATGAAGAGAAAGATCCTTTCTAATTTAGTTCTGAGTACAGTCTGTATCAATTTTAAACAATTGAATTTAACCAACAGGCCATGAGAACCCGGCATCAAATGAAAACTGGCTATTTATTCCATAATACAGATGTGTGTGCAAATTTTTAGAGAAGCTTTCAAATCAACTGCAATTAGTCTCTTGATCATGCCAGAAGGTAGGGATTGGATTTGATTTGGATTTGGATACTGATATTTAAACAAATCCACATCTGAATTAAATATGACAAAATAGTGCTATTTATCATACAAACTATTAATTTGTGGCTCACTGATGGAAAACACTTCAGTGTAGAGAGAGATTGGATCACACGTGGCAACCCTGATTCAGCTTGGGGAGATAAATGCATTGTGACCTTACACTTTGTTTTTAATTAATATGATTTTAAAGCCACTCTGCTGTGGGACTGTACTGCTTTGCACAGAGATGACCAATGTCCATATAGGTATTAAGTAGTCTCAGTAATGATAGTGCAGCAAGCAAGTGTACTTATAATATACACCATTAAACAAATATTACATTGCAGTATTGACTTCACTGTGTTCATTTATGTTTAGAATGTGTAATGCAGTAAGGTATTATTACACACCAAGGACCAGATTTTGCCACCTTTACTCGTGATACCTGAATCTGATCATAGGTCTTCCCTGCCTTGAATAAGGGCTAGCATATGGCTGCACTGCCCCAAGAGCAGGCTAGGGAATGAAGTGTAACTCAAGTTATGTCTACACTGCAAATAGAAAGTGTATTTTTGACTCAGGTTAGCTAAACTGGCTTAAAATAGCAGTGAAGACACAGCACCTGAGCTCTTAACTTGGGTTAGCAACTTGAGTCAACCCCAGGCTACCCTAGAAACTTTAACTCGGCCTGCTACTCTGAGTTAAACACAAAGTTGCTATGTCTTCAGTGCTGCTTTAGCCCAAGTTAGCTAATGCGGGTTAGCTAACCTGAGTTAAGAATACACCTTTTGTGCAGTGTAGCCATACCGAAGTCACAATTCTTTTACCAGTCCCCTTTCTTCTGGGAAAGAAGTAATTTTTTTTTTTTTGGAGTAGCTTACTCTGCCCTGTGTACCCAATCAGCTACTCTAGATGTTGAGCATGACAGAGCTTGGACTCTTCCCACTTGGTCTCCAGTCCGCTCCTCCTGTTTACATCAGTGAGAATCAGGGAAGAAGATCCTGCCTCCACTTCCTCACAAAAGGGGTTTTAAGTGGGGTGTCTTACTCCCCCTCTCTCTTCTGCATTGTCAAATAAGGACAATCTAAACGTCTGTGAATATCCCGGTTTAAATCAAATCAATGGGGCTACTCACAGAATAGGTGAGTAAGGGTGGGGGAATCTGACCCAAAATGTTTAGGGTGATATTGTCCCCAGTGAAGTCAATGGCAAAACTATTACTGACTTCAATTGAGCAGGAATTGTAGTTGTAGATTTTAATGAGACCCACTTTACATATATCTCCATAGTAAAGTTACACACGTACAGAAAAGTTTCAACTTAGCACACAGATATTGACTAATATGGTGTTTGACAAAATCAACATACTTTCCCGTTTTTTTTCTGTAGTCAGACCTTAGTTGGGACTGCAACAATGCGGTTGTACTTCAGAAATTTATTCTGGAAAATTCCATTTCATTTCTAGCAACACCACTCAAAGGGTCTGCAGAAATGTTTATTTTATTCTGGTTTTGGTACAGACAAAAATGCCCGTCTTTAATATTTGCCTGACAAGTGCTGGTGAAAAGTTCTTGCACAATGGTTAAAAAAAAAGATATTTTGCAGACCTTGGTGGGTTGCTGTGTGGTAAAAAACGAGTTACTTCATCCTCTGATATGACAAAGTCTAAAAGGTCAGTTCTTTTCTTATACATGCAAGTTCTCCATAAAGCTAACATTTTTCTGAATTCCATTAGCTTTTTATCAAAGGCCTGCAGGTGTTTTGATGTATTCAACAAAAGATTTATTTAACAGGCATAGTGGCTGCAAATATTAGGAATGATGGAGAGCAAAATTATTAAAGATGTGCTTCAGTGCATTCCCTTTATTCTAGCATTCAGTGCCTAATTGTGTATATGTTGTTTGAATCCACAAAGTCTTAATAACACCTAATGTGCCTTTCATGTTACTGCAACAGTCATGTGTGAGGTTTCCATGTGTCTTATTTACATAATAATACATGTATTCATTTTACATTAACCTTAGCAATAACCAAAATGTGGTTGCTCATTTCCATTAAACCAGACCACCTTGTCGCTAAGAAAGTATAATGCTACAGACTTATTTTATGATTTATTAATGAGATATTTTTAGTACAAAGGGTGTTCCTAGGAGCAGTTTTCCCAGCATCTCAAAGCTGGGTCAGCCTGATACTGATGTAATGTCTGGGATTTACTAGCAGGCAAGCTCAGATTTTTCTGAGCAGTGGAGTCAAGTTCCTCTCTATGCAGAATTTCAAGCCATTTAAAAGAAGGCTGGAACTCATCATTTGTTCCCGTGCTTGCTTTCCAGAAGACACCAAATAAATGATAGTCTCTTGTTTAATGAGAAATCTGTAAACACTCTGTACCTATCTCCAACATATGTTGGGAATCATTAAGAAAGGGATAGATAATAAAACAGAAAATATCATATTGTCTCAATATAAATTCATGGTACGTCCACACTTTGAATACTGCATGGAGATATGGTTACCCCATCTCAAAAAAGATGTTTTGGAATTGGAAAAAGTTCAGCAAAGGGCAACAAAAATGAATAGGGGTATGGAATGGCTTCCATATGAGGAGCGATTAATAAGACTGGGACTTTTCAGCTCGGAAAAGAGATGATTAAGGGCGGGATATGATAGATGTCTATAGAATCATGACTGTTGTGCAAGAAGTAAATAAGGAAGTGTTATTCACTTCTTCTCATAACACAAGAACTGGGGTCATCAAATGAAATTAATAGGCAGCAGGCTTAAAACAAACAAAAGGAAGTATTTTTTCACAAAATGCACAGTCAACCTGTGGAACTCCTGGCCAGGGGATTTTGTGAAAGCCAAGACTATAACAGGGTGCAAAAAAGAACTAGATAAGTTCATGGATGATATGTCTATCAATGGCTATTAGCCAGGATGGGCAGGGTTGATATCCCTAGCCTCTGTTTGCCAGAAGCTTGGAATGGGCGACAGGGGATGGATCACCCGTTCTGTTCATTCCCTCTGGGGCACCTCACATTGGCCACTATCTGAAGGCAGGATACCAGGCTAGATGGATCTTTGGTCTGACCCAGTATGGCTGTTCTTATGTTCTGAACAGAAATAGTTTAATTTTAAAGTAACTCCACAGTGCCTCATGGGAGTGACAGTTTGGGTGCCTTATGCTCCCATTTTTCTCTATAAGCCAGGGTGCCTGGACAGATTATATCTCCTACAATGCACCATGGTCTCCCTGTTGTCTCATGAGAATCCTGTGTCTGTGGTGCATAATGGAAATGTAATTTATCTGGGAAGATCTGCCCATAGAAAAGAATGGGGACATAAAGTACCCGAACTATATAACTCCCATGATGCACTTTAATAGAACATTTAGGGTTTTTTTTTTTAATTGAAATAGTCCAGTTTAGTGGATTTAGTGATAAAAATATTTTTTCTTGGTGGAAAGTAGACATTTTTCATTAAAAAAACATTCAAACAACCCCCCAATTTTCCGTTTGAAAAAAATGTCAATGGAAAATTTTAGACCAGCCCGAATCACTAGTTCAAAGCCTAATCTTGAAGATAAGGTCCAGTGCTCAATTCCTGAGCCCCAAAATCTCTATTTCTCTCTCTACCTATTTTAAATGCTATTTCTGACTGATTTTTTAAAAATGCCATTGTTTTATTTATTGAAGTTATTGTTTTATTGTATTTTAGTACTGCCTAAAACACACTATGTATTTCCAAACCCAGAGGCTAAGAGATTCTCTGCCCCAAAGAGTTTGTAATCTTAACAAAAGAAAAAATATTAGCCCAGTCTAATTACATAATTCAGAATCTTTTCCAACTCTGACCATTTTATCCACACTCATGATTCCAGTGTCTCCAAACAGCTGGCAGCATCCGTGTATCTTGTGTAGTAGCAATTTTGTCTTTTGAGGATGTATATTAATTTTCTTCAGCTTAATATGTTGTGTTCCTGGTGTGCTCCGTGCCTCTCCATCTGAGAAGAAACACCAAGTTAGGAGGTTGATATGAAGGCAGCAGACTTTAGGCTATTATCAATAGCAAGTGAACACTGTATAGAGAAGACCTGAGCAAATAATTGAATTTTTGGTTCAGTGACCAAATTGAAAAATCTGGAGGGGAAAAAAAAAGGTTTGTTTGAAACTGAATTTTTTTTTTTCCATTTTTTCTCACCAAAAATGGTCAAACAGAACATTTTGAATGTTTTTTTTTTAAATGACATTTGTAAAGTCATTGTGAATCAATCATTCATTTTGAAAATGTTTCAAAATGAGATATCAAAACAGTTCATTTAAAAAATGTTGAAATAAAATATTTCCAGAGCTGCCTTGGACAAAGCCTACAATTTTGGAGGCTTTAGCACTGGTCCCTGGTCCATGTTGCATTGTCCACATGTGCTCCTAACGTGGGTTTCCTACAAGTTGCAGCACAAGGCCCGTCTCCCATGCCACTGAGACATATTCACCATGGCTGGCACAGCAAACCAGTTCATTGAATAGCTAGGGATTCTGATTATGTTCTAACTTGCACTTGAGTGTAATAAGAGGAGTGACTTTTAAATAGCAAGCTTGTACCACACCCAGCGAATGTGCTGATAATGGTTGCCTTGTGCTTTGCATGCCTTACAGTGCAAAGCTTGGCCTTCAGCACATTCTTCACACCAGCGGAGAGGCTACAGCAGATTCATCATCGTCATGTTCCCATTGTGCCTCTGGTATTTAGGGCAACAATGAAGCTCCTCCACTTCTTTCTGTTTCTGGCAAGTCTTTCAATGGTTCCCCAGCTGTGCCCAGGTTTTTCAGCTCAGCTTCCACAGCTCTTCGCCAGGTCGTTTTTGGGTGGCCTCATTTTTGCTTGCCTTCGGGTGTCCATCTTATTGCTACTCTGGTGATGTAGAAGATTAGATTAGCAGATTAGGAGGTGGAAAAAGAGGACGTGTGATGACATGTTCAATGAGTCAATGAACTCTTCTGGGACAGCTGATACAGAATTCAGAGCCTGAAGGATTTCACTGTCTGAAAAAGTAGACATGGACATGGAGAGGAGGAGAGCATCCCAAGAGTGTGCCATGAAGGATGAGATGCTGCAGATTATGAAGGCCCAATCAGACATGTTGAGGCATCTGGTTGAGCTTCAAGAAAAATGGCTTAAGCCTAGACTCCCTGGCAGTCCCTGAACACTGGCCTGAAAACATCAACCTGTTCCTAATCCCCCTCTCCCAAACAATCCAGAAGGCATGGGGGGAAAGTGCAGTATCCTTTCCACTCAACACTGAGGGAGGGTACTTAGACCAAAAGGTGGCCATTCAAAGACCTTTGATGGGCAAGACTTCTGTGATCTTACAGAAAAGGTGACTTGGTTTCTTCCCTCCCAATTTTATCACACTGTTTGCCCAAGCTTAAATTATCTTCCTGTTCTTTCATTTTCTTTACGTTTGTGCAATAAAAGTAAACATTTCAAGAATGAAATACTCTTTATTTATTCCAAGAATGGGAATAAAGTATAAATCCCAAGGGTTTGAGGGAGAGTAAGGGGAGGTACAGGGAAACTGTTTGACTGCAGGAGATGGAATGGGAAGGCACAATGCAGATAAGTGGCGCACATTACAGTGGCTCATTACTGAAAGAGGTTTTCTAAGCCTCCTAGAGACAGAGCTCCTCACTGGGCTCTTCTTATTGCCCTAGTATCTGTCTGCTCAAAATTAGCTGCCAGCCTATCCTCTTGCACACCCCACCCGGGTGGAAACTTCTCTCCCTTTGCCTCACAGATATTATGGAGCACACAACATGCACCAACAACAATGGGGATATTGCTTTTACTGAGGTCTAACCTAATAAGCAAACTGCACCAGTGACCCTTTAAATGTTCAAAGGCATACTGGCACATTCCACCAACATTCTGCACTTGTTCAGCCTATTGTTGAACCGCTCCTTACTGCTGTCCAGGTGGCCAGTGTATGGCTTCATAAACCATGGGAACAAGGATAAGCTGGATCACTATTGGCATTTCAACATCATCCATGGTTATTTTGCAATCATGAAAGAAAATCCCTGATTGCAGCTTTCTGAACAAACCTGTGTTCTTAAAGATGTGCACGTCATGCACCTTTCCTGATCATCTGATGCCAGGGCCGTCCTTAGGCATACACAGCATACACAGCTGCATAGGGAACCATGAAATTTGGGGCACCAAATTGCCCCAAATTTCATGGTGCCCTAGGCAGCTGCATGCTCCATACGCGGCAGCACCAGGCCCGGCTACCAGCCCCTATCCCTCGGCCGGTCCCCCCACAGGTTGTGCCCACTGCAAGGGGCAAGGCTGAACCTCGGAGGGGTGTGGGGCCCTGGACAACTCCCTCCGCCCCACCTCTTACTCTCCACCCTGCTCCGCCCCCCAGCCCGCCCCCGTTCCACCTCTTCCACCAGCGACCCCGCACTCACCAGCAGCGGCAAGAAGCCGAGCAACCCGGCCCCAGTCCACTCTTCTCCACCAGCTCCCAGCTGTGTTGCTCCACTTCCTGCCACCGGTGAGTGTGGGGAGGTTGGGGAAAGGACGCCCCCCACACTCACTGGCGGCGGGAAGCAGAGTGACGTGGCCCCAGCCAGCTCCGCTTCATTTGCCCCGGCCCCAGCCGTGTTTCCGGGGGGCGGGAGGTAGCGTTTAGCGAAAGGTTCCCCCTGCCCCCAGGGACTCACCAGTGGCAGGAAGTGGAGCCCCGTGACTGGGAGCTGGCAGAGTAAAGCTGGCTGGGGCCGCGTCGCTCCGCTTACCACTGCTGGTGAGTTGGGGAGGGGGGGACCTTCCCCTAACCCCCCGCCCCCAAGCGACACGACCCTGGGGGCGGGGCTGGGGCCCCACACAGCACCCCCCATGGGGGGCTGCGTAAGACACCCAAATGGCTAGGGACGGCGCTGTCCGACGCTGATGATGCTGAAAACACCCCCTGTGATCCACCAGCACTAGCAAACACTATTGAACACTATTTCCGTTTATGTATTCTTTGGCAAGGTGGTCTGGCACCAAGATGTGTGCCATTGCCCCACAGCAGTTAGGGAACCGCATCATGGCAAAATCATCCACTATGTCCTGCAGGTTGCCCAGAGTCACTACCCTTCTTAGCAGAAGTCGATTAATGAGCCTCACAACAGCTCCCCCAGTGGATTTACCAACTCTGAGTTGATTCCCTGCTGACTGGTAACAGTCTGGCATTGCAAGCTTCCACAGAGCAATCACTACTCCTTCTCCTCTGTCACAGCAGGTCTCATTTTAGTGTTGCTGTACTTCCGGGCTGGAGAAAGCTCTGCACAAAGCTCCTGGAAAGTGTCCTTCTGCATTAGAAAGTTCTGCAGCCATTATTCGTCATCCCATAGCTGCATAATGACGTGATCCAACCAGCTGAGACCAGAAACAGCGCCCCACTGTGTTCAGCTGATGAATGACTGCCAGCAGGAACTGGGAATTGTTTCATTCTATGGCTTGCAGCAGGACCGCTTTAATAACATCGCAATGTTCCATGTGTCAGTTCCTGTCTCAGCTCTGGAAATAAAGCAGATAAGGAGCAAGGTGTTTGTAATGCTCACAACAAGAGTGCACAGCTGAGTGAGGTCCATGCTTCTTGAGCTATGGCATACATAAAGAAAAGGAATACTTGTGGCACCTTAGAGACTAACCGATTTATTTGAGCATAAGCTTTCGTGAGCTACAGCTCACTTCATCGGATGCATACTGTGGAAAGTACAGAAGACGTTTTTATACACACAAACCATGAAAAAATGGGTGATTATCACTACAAAAGGTTTTCTCTCCCCCCCACCCCACTCTCCTGCTGGTAATAGCTTATGTAAAGTGATCACTCTCCTTACAATGTGTATGATAATCAAGGTGGGCCATTTCCAGCACAAATCCAGGTTTTCTCCCCCCCCCGAACCCCCCCCCCAAAAAACACTCTCCTGTTGGTAATAGCTTACCTAAAGTGATTTAGGACATCCCCAAACCCCTTGTGGCTAGTTGCACTGAGGGATAGCTACCAACGGTGCGCTGCTCTGTGCATCGATGAAAGCGATGCTCGTGAGGATGCACTCCATCGACACAAAGCGTGGAGTGGACACACACGACTGACTTAATTACTGCAGTGGCTGGATGTCAACTTACATCAAGTCAACTAACTTTTTAGTGTAGACATACCCATAGTCCACACTACAGTGCATCTGCATGGAGCAGTATCTTGACTGATAAATCAGGAAATAAGTATACAGTCAGAATACGTCAGTATACAATGTACCCGTCTACCCTTAGTTATGGCTGTGTAGTCCTACTGACTTTATTGCAGAGGATCAAAGAAGGGCAGAACTTGCAGAAACTGCTGTTTGTTTAGTTTTAACTATTTATGATAATACATTGTACTATACCGGTAAACATACTGCAACATATTTTGTATCAAGAATCAAATCTCAGGTATATGAAACCTCTCTGTAGAGATCTGCTATTAATTTGTTGCTGAGTTGAGAGAAAAGAGTTCCAAGTTCTGTATGGATTTCATGTTGTGGATTAGTGAGATTTTATTGCATATTATAAAACACACCTTTTTATTATCACTTATTTAATTTTAAAAGCTGAAAAAATTTTCCCCTTCCCGGAAATGATGATGAATGGTTCATTGTGGACAGTCCATTTCAGACTACAAAATTACTTTTCCAAACGGAAGTCCAAAAATAATTATCCTTACTGTTGTATGACATGTAAATGTATTTTTCAGATATTCACATTTCCCATTAAGAGGTATGGGGCGGGGGGTGGGGAGGGGAGGAGGGGCGGGGGAAAGGTTGCATTAACTTTTTGCCAGGTTATTTGAAAGGGCTTGGGGTAGATGTCTATCCCTTCTACTTCCAACTCTGTCTGCCTTCCCAGCAGTACATCTCCAAAGTGACACAAAGCAGCTAGAGTGGATCCAGGGTTCTTCGTCAGAGCAGGGCAAACATTTTCAGCTAAACATTTTTTTGCAAAAAACCACAGGGTTAGTGACATCAAAATGTTTTGTTAACGTATGTTGGTTTTGCTGAATTATTTCAGCTGGGAAAAAATAGAAAAAAAAACATTTTATTTCAACATTCTCTAAATGAAGGTTCATTTATTTGGTGCCAAATGACTGTTTCAAAATTTATTTATTTTTTTAATCAAAATAGTTTTTAAATGGTTATAATCTAAAATAAATGTTTTGATGTTGTCGATACTTTCATTAGCTTTCTGATTTGCCAAAAAAATTCAAAAGTGTTTGATTTTGTTCTGACACATGTAATGTCAATAACCCTGGGTGTACTGTCAACAGTGGGGATTGAACCTGAGCCTTGTGGATTTTAGTGCATAAGTGTCTACTGTTTGAGCTAAAAAAACCCCTTTCTCTACAGGCTACAGCAGAATCATCAATTACTACTTGGTCTAGCCACCAGTAGAGGGGGACAGTGTCAGACTAAGTAGGCATGACACTTGCCCACAAAACATTTTTTTTTAAAAATTCTAGTTAACCAAAAAGTCCATTATTCACACAGATGCAATTTTGATTTTAGTGTATAGTTTCTGTGAAGAATTTGGAAGTTAACTATATTAATTCTATGATGTTTTTATGTCCACATATATACATACACTGAAAAATCCACTATTTGATCAGCTGTGGTCCCAATCACTAGTAGTATGCAGACTGACAAAGTAAGCGTCAATTCCTTTGAAGTTAATTCCATTAATTTGGAATAAGGAGTCTAGTTGGTCCCAAAGGGATTTCATATTGTTTCTTCAGGGCGATTCCTGGTCTAAATCTTTAACAAATAACTTGAAAGTGGTTAAAAGTTGAGTCTCTGAGGAGAAGCAGAGACAGAGGGTCTCCAGAGAAGCAGATTGTAATTTAGTCTCCAAGAGAACATGCGAGGGGATAGCCAAGGCTAAACTGGGCCTACCTAACTGCTTGAGGGAAATGCTAAGCTTAGGTAAGACAATTTGCAGTAGGCATTTCTTATAACCTTTTTCTTCTATTTGCTGTATTCCCATGGATAAATAAATCTTTGTTTTGAATAGGCTGGTCTCTGGCACTGCACTTTCAGACTGGTCAGAGACTGGTAGAGAGAAGTCTAAGTCAGAGCCAAAACCAGTTGGGCCTGCTGAGGACAGTTGATGAACAGGGAAGCTGTGACCTGGGGACTCAGTCTGAGTGGGGTAAATTCCAACCTGAGAGAAGCCTGTTGTGGACCTGTCACTTAGAAAGGCTGCCCATAGAGAGACTGAGAAGGGGGTCACAGGTACAACTCACCCTGTAACTGCAACAGAATCCATATCACATTTGTGCAGCTATAATGTAAAGAACTGTTTTCCTGAGCCTCTCTTACATAGAAAATGTAATTAATTTCTTCCATGTAAACAAGAATATACAGAACAAACTGCAGACCACATTCCTCAGGCTACTCAAGTAAAACTCTTCTATAGAACATCAATATGAACTAGAGCTTTGTTTTTTAACTTCCAGAGCAAATCTGTTCCACTAAAACATTTTTTTTTTCAAATCTTCCTTATGACTCCGCCATGGCTGGTACTGTATACTGAACACAGTTAATATTGATCAATGCTGGGAGTTAGAAAAAGGTGACAGAATGCAAGTTCAGGGTGGGAGGCTTCCGCTCAGGCAAAAAATGAGTATCTCTTAGAAACATATTATCTACAACACCAAGCTAAAATATAACGTGTTTCCTGAATTTTCAGGGTTTTGAATAGAATATAAAGTGTGTGAATTAGCTCCAGTTCAGTTGAAAGGACAAATAGCAGCATCATTAGCTTTTGAAGTGACTTTATCCTATAGGTGAATGTAAGAACATATATAGAAATTGATAAAGTCACGCTGGGGTAACATATAGCTATATACGTATATGCATATATAAAACTGTTTTGTACAATTGCCCTTCTACCTATAGTTTCTTTAAAAATTCACAAATAGTTTAGATTTAAAAATATTTTATTATAGTCACAAATAACCAATAAACCCAAAATATATGAACCCAAGAGAAAATATTCATAGAATCATAGAATATCAGGGTTGGAAGGGACCTCAGGAGGTCATCTAGTCCAACCCCCTGCTCAAAGTAGGACCAATCCCCAATTTTTGCCCCAGATCCCTAAATGGCCCCCTCAAGGATTGAACTCACAACCCTGGGTTTAGCAGGCCAATGCTGAGCTATCCCTCCCCCCAAGCAATAAAAAGGAATATATTGAGGAATAAAAAAATGAAGTGTTCAGATGGGTCAGTGCTGGACAGAAGATACAAGGCATATTATATCATGGAAAACAAAGGAGAGTTCTAAAAACCCTATTAAGCCGAAAAGCTTGTGGAGAATATGGCATTTTGTAATGTAGCTATTAGCTTCAGCATAAATGATAAAAGGTAGCCCTGTGTTCAGATATATGTTGTATGAATTGTCCTTAAGATTAATCATTCCATGGCTAAGGCTTTCCAGGTTTTCGGCTTAATGCTTTTTGAAAAGATATTGCAGGACTGGGAATCCAGAACAGCGGAGACCCATGAGTAACATAGCTGCAGTGCTATTTAAGTCCGAAATCACAGAAACATAGAAATGTAGGACTGGAAGAGACCTCAAAAGGTCCAGTCCCCTGTACTGATAGTATCTAGACCATCTCTGACAGGCTAGTTTAACCTGTTCTTAAAAACCTCCAATTAACAAGATTTCATAACCTCCCTAAGTAATTTGTTTAAGTTCTTAACAACCCTTACAGTTAGGAAGTTTTTCCTAGGGTCTAACTTAAATATTGTTTGCTGAAGCCCATTACTACTCATCCTTTCCTCAGTGGATAAGGAGAACAATTTATCACTCTCCTTTTTATAACAACCTCTTATGTACTTGAAAACTGTTATGTCCCCCCATCAGTCTTCTCTTCTCCAGACTAAACAAATTCTTTTTCCCCCAATCTTTCCTCATAAGTCATGTTTTCTAAATCTTGAGTCATTTTTGTTGCTATCCTGTAGACCTCTTTGTCCACATCTTTTCTGAAATGTGGCACACACAACTGATACAATACTGTTGTGGCTTTCAGTGCTGAGTAGAGAGGAAGAATTACTTCTTGTGTCTTGCTTATAACACTTCTGCTAATACATTCCAGAATTATATTTGCTTTTTTTTTGCAAAGGTATTAAATTGTTGACTCATATTTACTTTCTGATGCACCATAATCCCCAGATCCTTCTCGGCAATACTCCCTCCTAAGCAGTCATTTCCCATTTTGTATTTGTGCAATAGATTATTCCTTCCTAAATGGAGTACTTTGCATTTCTCCTTATCAAATTTCATCCTATTTTCTTCAGACCATATCTCCAGTTTGTCAAGATAACTTTGAATTCTGTCCACCAAAGTGGCTACAACCCCTCCCAGCTTGGTATTGTCCACAAACTTTATAAGTGCACTCTCTATGCCATTATCCAAATCACTGATGAAGATATTGAACAGAACCGGATCCAGGAGAGATCCCTGCATGAACCCCACTTGATATGCCCTCCTAGTTCGATTGTGAACCCCTGATATCTACTCAGTTGTGCCCCCACTTTATAGTAACTTTTTCTAGGCTATGTTTCTCTAGTATGTTTATTAGCAGATCATATGAGACAGTGTCAAAAGTCTTACTAAAATTGAGATATATCACATCTGCTGCTTCGCTTCATCCATAAGGCTTGTTACCATGTCAACAAAGGATACTGGGTTGGTTTGACATGATTTGTTTTTGACAAATCCAAGTTGGCTGTTAGTTATTACCTTATTTTCTTTTAGGTGCCTACAGATTGGTACTCAGAAAGATAATGGATCAAATAATCAAAGTTAGGTTGAGTGGTCTATAATTCCCTTGGTTGTCCTTATTCCCCTTTCCATAAATAGGTACTGTATTTGCCTGATGGGACAAAAACATTTTTGAGGGTGGTTTGGGGTACATGTCATCAGTCGGGAATCAATTTGGAATGGGCAAGTCTACTGTGGGGACTGCTGTGAACCAAGTAGTCGATGCAATCACTAACGTTCTGCTATCAAGGGTAGTGACTCTGGTAAATGTGCAGGTCATACTGGATGGCTTTGCTGCAATGGGATTCCCTAACTGTGGTGAGGCGATAGATGGAACACACATCACTATCTTGGCACAGGACCACCTTGCCAACCAGTATACAAACTGCAAGGGGTACTTCTCAATGGTGCTGCAAGCACTGGTGGATCACAAGGGACATTTCACCGACATCAACGTGGGATGGCCGGGAAAGGTGTATGATGCTCACATCTTTAGGAACTCAGGGCTCTTCGAGTATTTGCAAGAAGGGACTTAATTCCCAGACCAGAAAATTACTGTTGAGATGTTGAAATGCCAATAGTTATCCTTGGGGACCCAGCCTACCCCTTGCTCCCATGGCTCATGAAGCTGTACAAAGGCAGCCTGGACAGTAGTAAGGAGCAGTTCAACTATATGCTGAGCAACTGCAGAATGGTGGTAGAATGTGCCTTTGGATGTTTAAAAGCTCCCTGATGCTGTTTGTTGACTAGAGTAGACCTCAGTGCAAGCAACATTCCCATTGTGATTGCTGCTTGCTGTGTGCTTCATAATATCTGTGAGAGTAAGGGGGAGATGTTTATGGCGGGGTTGGAGGTTGAGGCAAATCACCTGGTGGCCAATTTTGAGCAGCCAGACACCAGGACGATTAGAAGACCACAGCTAGGTGCAGCTACGCATCAGAGAGGCTTTGAAAACCAGTTTCATGACTGGTCAGGCTATGGTGTGACAGCTGATGCATCTCTTTGATGAAACCTGCCCCCTTTGTTGATTTAATTCCCTGTAAGCCAACCACCCTCCCCCCTTCAATTGCAGCTGGCAAAGGAAATAAAGTAAATATTATTTTTAAACCATGCATTCTTTCTTTATTAGTTAAAAAAAAGTGAGATAACTGACAAGGTAGCCCGGGTGGGATGGGTGTGGGAGGAGGGAAGGACAAAGCCACATTGCTTATTGTAGCCACACTACTGTGAAGGTTCCTTCCCCACTCTTTACTCTAGGCCTGTATGAAAGACCCCCTAAGCTTATTCTTACAAGCTTAGGTTAAAATCTTCCCCAAGGTACAAACTTTGCCCTGTCCTTGAACAGTATGCTGCCACCACCAAGCGTTTTAAACAAAGAACAGGGAAAGAGACCACTTGGAGACGTCTTCCCCCAAAATATCCCCCCAAGCCCTACACCCCCTTTCCTGGTGAAGTCTTGATAAAAATCCTCACCAATTGGTACAGGTGAACACAGACCCAAACCCTTGGATCTTAAGAACAATGAAAAATCAATCAGGTTCTTAAAAGAAGAATTTTAATTAAAGAAAAGGTAAAAGAATCACCTCTGTAAAATCAGGATGGTAAATACCTTACAGGGTAATCAGATTCAAAACATAGAGAATCCCTCTAGGCAAAACCTTAAGTTACAAAAAGACACAAAAACAGGAATATACACTCCCTCCAGCACAGCTTATTTTACCAGCCATTAAACAAAGAAAACCTAACGCATTTTCTTGCTCAATTTACTTACTAACTTAACAGGAGTTGGAAGGCTTGCATTTCTGATCTGTTCCCGGCAAAAGCATCACACAGACAGACAGAACCCTTTGTTTCCCACCCCCCCTCCAGATTTGAAAGTATCTTGTCCCCTCATTGGGCATTTTGGGTCAGGTGCCAGCGAGGTTACGTTAGCTTCTTAACTGTTTACAGGTGAAAGAGTTTTGCCTCTGGCCAGGAGGGATTGTATAGCACTGTATACAGAAAGGTGGTTACCCTTCCCTTTATATGTATGACAACTACAAATCAAGACTGTTTGAATGACAGCCTTCTGTTGCTAGGGCCATCCTCTGGAGTGGAGTGGCTGGGTGCCTGGAGCCTCACCCACCCCTGCATTCTTGGGCATCTGGATGAGGAGGATATGGAACTTGGGGAGAAGGGTAGGTGGTTATACAATGGATGCAGCAGGGGTCTGTGCTCTTGTTGGCTTTTCTGCAACTCCAACAGGCACGTCATCATGTCCGTTTGCTCCCCCATTAGCCTCAGCATCGCCTCCTGCCTCTGCTCTTCGCGCTCACGTAATGCTTTCCTGGCCTCTGCCACTGAATGCCTCCATGCATTAAGCTGTGCCCTATCAGTGTGGGAGGACTGCATGAGCTCGGAAAACATGTAATTGCAAGTGCGTTTTTTTCGCCTTCTAATCTGCGATAACCTCAGGGACGGAGATGATAGGGGGAGCATAGAAACATTTGCACCTGGGGGGGGGGATAAAAAGGGAGAGTAAAATTTAAGATGATACATTTCTGAGAACAAAAGGGAGACTCTTTCACAGTGACTCAAGCAATTCACACCAGACAGCACATGTGCTTTAGGTAGAAGGTCACATTTTGCCTTTTATATTGAGCGCCTGCTGTTTTGATGACACATGACACACGGCTGGGCAACAGAATTTGGTTTCCAGCCAGCCATGGTAAGCCTTTTGATACGTGGGGTTGGCTTCTTCCACCTACATAACATATGGGAGTAGTTTCAAACTGCAGCACCATCCTTTCCCATAGCAAGCAATGCCGGTTGGGTTTCACATTTAAAAGGAGGGTCTGCGGTTTTCTGGTGGATGTGCACCACATACCTCCCTCTACCTCACCGCCTGGCTATTCTCTAGGATGATCCCTTCACCCCTCCCCCCACCGTGTGGCTATTCTCCGGGATTATCCCTTTTAGCCAAGTGGAAACAACCCAGCATGAATGGGGTCCTTTTACTGTTCCTTTACAAAAATTCCCCTATTTCAACCAGGCAACCACAAATGATATCACTCTCCTGAGGCTAACACAGAAAGATAAAGACTGAATATTGTTTGAATGAGACCAAAACCCAGGCCCATTTGCTGCCATGCTTTGTGCTGCAATGATTCCAGACTATTTGCTAGGCGTGGTAAGTGTCCTACAGTGGAGGACGAAATAAGGCAGCCCTCCCCAGAAACCTTCTGAAAAGGCTTTCAGAGTACCTCAAGGAGAGCTTCATGGAGCTGTGCCTGGAGGATTCCTGCTCCATCCCCACACACGTTATTTTTTTTATATTTTTATAGATTTTTCCAGTAGCTGTACTGGCCGTGAATGCATCCCAAGTCTTCAGGGCAAATCAAACATTAAACACTATTGCTTTCAAACCCTGTACTGTAGTTACAAATGTGCATTCACCAGAGCTGCCTTCTTCAGCTTCAGGGTCAGGGATCCCGTGTTGGGAGGGTATTGGCTCTAGGGTGATGAAAAGGTCCTGGCTGCTGGGGAGAATGGATTCACCGCTTGCCTGCTGCACATTCTTCTCCTCCTCCTCCTCTTCCTCATCCACAAAATCCTCCTCCCTGTTGCATGAGACTCCCCCCTTGCAGGTGTTCACAGACAGTGATGGGGTAGTGGTAGGGTCCCCCCCCCCCCAGAATGCCATGCAGCTGATAATAGAAGCAGCATGTATGGGGCTCTGACCAGGAGTGACCGTTTGCCTCCTTTGTCTTTTGGTAGGCTTGTCTGAGCTCCTTAACTTTCATGTGGCACTGCTATGTGTCCCTGTTGTAGCCTCTCTCCACCATGCACTGTGCAATTTTGGCATATATATTAGCATTTCTTCTTTTTGATCGGAGTTCTGCCTGCACAGATTCTTCTCCCCATACAGCAATCAGATCCAGTGTCTCCCTTTCGGTCCCTGCTGGAGCTCGTTTGCGATTCTGGGGGGACTGCATGGTCACCTGTGCTGCTGAGTTCGCCACGCTGCCGAAACAGGAAATGAAATTCAAAATTTCCCAGGGCTTTTTCTGTGTACCTGGCTAGTGCATTGGAGTTCAAAGTGCTGTTCACACAGAGTGGTCACAGTGGAGCACTCTGGGATAGCTCCTTGAGGCCAATACTGTCGAATTGCATCTGCACTACCCCAAATTTGACCCAGCAAGGTCGATTTTAGCGCTACTCCCCTCACCGGAGAGGAGTACAGAAGTCGATTTTAAGAGCCCTTTAGGTTGATGGAATGGGGTTGGTTAAGTAGACGCATTCTAAGATATGTTTCATCAGGCCCTGTCAATTTGAAGACATCTATCTTGTCTAAATAACTTTTACCTTGTTCTTTTCCTATCCTAGCCTCAGATCCTACTCCACTTATACTAATGTTCACTATGTTAGTCGTCCAATTTTTTTGGTGAAAATTGAAACAAAAAAGGCATTTAACATTTCACTGAGTAATGTGCCTAGCTTGTCCTTTGTCTTCCTTTTGCTTCTAATGTAATTGTAATGATCCTTTATGTCCCTACTAGCTTAATCTCGGTTTGTGCCTTGGCCTTTCTAATTTTGTCCCTACATGCATGTTTATATATATTCTTCCTTTGTAATTTGACCTAGTTTCCACTTTTTGCATGATTCTTTTTTCAGTTTCAGGTCATTGAAGAACTCTTGGTTAAGCCAAGGTGGATTTATCATACTTCCTATCTTTCCTATGCAGTGGGATAATTTGCTCTTGTGGCCTTAATGTTTCTTTAATAAACTAACAACTCTCCTCAACTCTTTTTTCCCCTTAGACTTGCTTCCCACAGGATCTTTATCTACCAAATATCTGTGTTTTCTAAAGTCTGCCTCCTCGAAGTCCATTGTTTTTATTATGCTGTTTTCCCTGCTACCATTCCTTAGCATCATGAACGCTAGCATTTCATGATCACTTTCACCCAAGCGGCCTTCTACCTTCAGATTCTCAATTAGTTCCTCCCTGTTTGTCAGGATCATATCCAAAATACTCTCCCTTAGTCACTCCTGTAATAACAAGTTTTCTCCACTACATTCCAAAAACTTATTGGATAATCTTTACCCTGCTGTATATCCCCAGAAGGTGCCTGGGCAGTTGAAGTCCCCATCACCAAGTCCTGTGTTTTGGATGATTTTTTCTTCCTGGTTAGGTGGGCTATAGTAGACCCCTATCATGACATTACCCTTGTTCTTTACCCTTTTTATCCTTACGCAGACTTTTAACAGGTCTGTGTCCCACTATCTCAACCTCAGTGCAACTGTACACATACTTGATATACAAGGCAACACCGCCTCGCTTTTTTCCATGCCTATCCTTCCTGAATAAACTGTACCCTTTTATACCAGTCACATGAGTTATCCCAGCAATAGAGGTCCAAAGAGAACATTATCAACTTTGCCCCTGTAAAAATAATTTACTACATTATATTAGTTCTGGTTCCAATTACGTTAATAAATCTGAATGGAAATGCACATCTAGAAGTCTCAGAGCACCACAGCACAGCAGAAGGCCTTTGGCAGCACACGAGCAGTCTTGAAAGAAGCATTTCTGTGAGCACATACACTTGGGTTAAAGAGGGCAAAAATAAGATAGAAGGAATTAGAAGGGATTCAATTTTTTTCTAATAAAATAATTCATTTGAAAATTGAGATTTAATTGGCAATTACATTTTGAAGAAAAAAGTCATTTAATCAAATTTTCATTGATCCCCAATATTTTGAAATTAAAAATTAACAAAATATCAGGGTTTTTTTAAATGTTGGAAAGTTTTTGTTACTAAGTTGTGAGGAAAATACCGTTTTTTCTCACATAAACCTTTTTTTAAACAAAAAACCCAGATATTTTCTTTAAGTGAGAGTGAAACAGTTTCATCTCAATTTGGGCTAGTTGCTCATTTATTTACACTAACGCCACTCTATGGTTCTCTGGTAGTGCAAAGTGACCTTACAATAATAGTACAGTATATCTATATCCATTATTTCCTCTATGTGCTCCTTGAGCAGTGTAAAGGGGCATTAGACTAATGAGAATCAGGCTTTTTTAAAAACAAATACCTTTTTTTTTCCTTTGTGGGGAAGAAAAAAAGGGAAAGATTAAAAAGAGAGAGATTTTTCCAACCAAAACAAAATGAAAAAATTAAAAAAAAAATTCTCAAAGTTTTCATTACACATACCTCTTTATTAACTAGCTGTCTGCAACATTAGTTTTGAAGTAGGGGCAATACAGGGCCATATACTATGTATTCTAATCCATTCCAAGTATTATATAACAAAATTACTATAGTATATAGGCACTATAGTATCCACATAGGATAGAGAGGGGACTATGAATAATAACATTTAGTGTTAAATGTTAACAGCACTTTACATACTCAAACCACTACATATTTGTGATTTAGTTTTCAACTACTTACTTGGGTTTAAATGCTTACCAGGAATGGTGGTTCAAAGCATGAAGGGGCATACAAATGTTTCGCATATCTGGCTCATAAATACTTTGTAATACCAACTACAAACAGTGTCATGTGAATGCCTGTTCTCACTTTCACGTGACATTGTAAATAAGAAGAATCATTTCCCATAAATGTAAACAAACTTGTCTGTCTTAGCTATTGGCTGAACAAGAAGTAGGACTGAGTGGACTTGTAGGCACTAAAATTTTACATTGTTTTATTTTTGAGTGCAGTTATGTAACAAAAAAAATCTACATTTGTAAGTTGCACTTTTACGATAAAGAGATTGCACTACAGTACTTGTATGAGGTGAATTGAAAAATATGATATCTTTTGTTCCTTTTTTACAGTGCAAATATTTGTAATAAAAATAAGAATATAAAGTGAGCACTGTACATTTTGTATTCTGTGTTGTAATTGAAATCAATAATTGAAAATGTAAAGAATATTCAAAAATATTTAAATAAATGGTATTCTATTGTTTAACAGTGTGATTAAAACTATGATTAATTGTGATCCAGCCCCACCAGGAACATAACTGGATGGAGTCCTACATTATAATTCTGCAAAGAAGTGAAACTCCAATCACCTATCTCTTTCTGAAAAGAGAGTTTAAATGCTCCTAATTAAAAGGCATTTATCATCGTTCTCTTCTCTCCTTTTTGTCCTTAACTACAATGCAATCATTTTAGTGATTGATGCCTTGGGTTTGGTGGCTCTTAACTTAATAATGTGACTAAGGATTAATTAAGGTACTGAATGGGTAAAAACACTTCCCTGACACAGTAATATCTCTCATTAAGAGTAATGAGTGTGTTCAGTTGAATACTTTACTTTCCTTCCCAATGAAGGTTCAAATTCTCTGTTGACGTAAATATGTATAGCCTTGTCAGCTATAGTTAGGACTATGATTTTATCATGGAAGTCATGGAAATCATTAATTTGAATAAAGTTCATGAAATCTTGGAAATGACTGTAAAAACTTAATTGATTATGCCCCCAAATATGAGTGGCACTGCGACCTGGTGTGCCAGGTCCCAATGGACATACAGGGACCTGGGCCAAGCCCTGCTGGACAGGAGTTGCTGCTGTGTGGTGAGCTTCCTCTAATATCAGCCCCACCCCTTGTTGATTTAGTGAAAACTACACTATTTGGTGACCTACCCGTGATTTATCTTTCCCCCGGCCGATACTTCTACCATGAAATTTACTACAAATTCCAATACCAAGTTTCTAAGCTTAATTCTAGTGATATCTTGGCCATTTGCACCACCAGAGAATTTGCCCCACAATGGGCAGTTACTGCCATTTTCAGTATAATCTACAGTCAATAAAGTTAAAGGCCACAGAACAGTGATTAAAACAGAGGTCCCTAAATAGTGGGGTGCTCCCCGCTACAGGGATGCAGAGGACCATTCAGGGTGGTGCAGCTGGGGCCCAGGACAACTCCCATGGGAGGCAGGGATGAAGTGCCAGCTTTGCTCCTGGCCCTGGCTGCCAGCCCCCTTACCTCTGTCTGTACCACATACTCCGGAGCCACATGCCTGCTCCTGGCTCCAGCTCAGGAGGAGGGGGTGCAGACTGGGGGGAAGGGCGGGGCACACCCCTGAAAGTTTGGGACCACTGAATTAAAAGAAAGTGCACCTGAATTCTCCACTACGTCTACAGTGGAATCCATATGGAGACAGTTGTGACTCCCTAATTCATGGACACATGGCCTTCGGCCCTAGGTGGAAATTAGAGCAGCAAAAGGCTTACTCTAACTTCAGTTATGTCAGTAGTGGATTAGGTGTACAGCACATTTCTCCACCTCCCGTTAAGTTCCTTGATGTGCTACAAAGTGACGTTAGTAAACGAAAGAGTCTGTTTCAGAGTGACTACCAATATATAACTTCAATGGGTTGTTAATTTTGAAGAAGACAGTCCTTTGAAGAGAGCACAGGAAATTTGTAAAGCAGTTAGTGTGATGGAAGGAACAGTGTGAATGTTGAGTGGTAGCTGTGTTAGTCTGTACCAGCAAAAAGAACGAGGAGTACTTGTGGCACCTTAGAGATTAACAAATTTATTTGAGCGTAAGCTTTCATGAGCTAAAACCCACTTCATCAGATGCATGCAGTGGAAGATATCGTAGGAAGACATATATTCATGTTCTCTGTCTGTATAATATATCATCCTACTGTATTTTCCACTGCATGCATTCGATGAAGTGGGTTTTAGCCCACGGAAACTAATACTCAAATAATGTTGAGTCTGTGACCCAAAATATATACTGAGCTTCACCCATCTGTGGTGATGTGTCTATGAAACCAATTTAATAACCATAGGTTGTGGGTAGGAACTGTATCATAAAGCTTGTAGTCTTGCTGAACCTATAATCCTGGCCAATTCTATACTCTTACTGGATGTATACATTAAAATATGGTGCTATTACCTCTACATAGTTTTCTTTTCCTATTATCCCATTAGTGGGAACTCTTTCAATAAGAGCTGAGCACAGGAAAACAGATGCTGTTCTGATCAATTTTGTTTTTTAAAATATGTTGTTTTTAGAATATGTGCCCTCTGCAGGTAGCACCATCACAAGAATATTTTTGTGGATGTCAGACATACATCCACCCAACAAAGGAGGGATTAAGGCCCTGTCCAAAGTATAATTTTTTTCCAGATTTCCATACATGAATCCATAATTCCAAATTTCCAATTTTGTTTGCTTGATCTGAAAATAATTTAGGTATGTGAATAACATGATTTCTCCTTAACCATATTTCCATACCAGGCTAAAGCCTTAGTCAGATTCGAATTGTTGTCATTAAACATAGTTACATCTTTATAATATTAATATTGAGGGGGCCTAACGCATGTATGACTTAGGGAGCATGCCAAATCCATATTGTATGTCTCAGTTTCCCCATAGATTGTTTTAGTATATTTCCTCGACTGTATTTCTCAAGTTCCCAGTAAGGAAGCTATAGTAATATGACTTCCTCAGTACCCTTGCCTGTTAGCGCTGTCTACTGTCCATTTTACACATATGCTGAAGATGAGTCTACTCCCACTCCTTTCATTGAAATATACCATCCTCTAACACCCATTGTTTCATGTTCTCTGTGTATATAAAATCTCCCCCTGCATCTGATGAAGTGAGCTGTAGCTCACGAAAGCTTATGCTCAAATAAATTTGTTAGTCTCTAAGGTGCCACAAGTACTCCCTTTCTTTTTGCGGATACAGACTAACTCGACTGCTACTCTGAAACCCATCCTCTAATTGTTACCTACAGAGACTAATTATATAACGAGTCTTTGCTCGGTTGGTGTATTTCTGCACACCAGGATTCTTATGGCTGTGACTATATGCAAGCCAGTTCTCTAGCCACCCAGTATTTGTACCTAGTAATAATATTGATACAATCAGAACTGGGTTCCACTTTTCACCTGAAATTTTTCACATTTGATAGCAAGAAGTAATTTTTCAAATGCTTATTAAGAATATTAGGGTGGGAAGAGAGTGAGGAATCCCTTATGAAATAAGAATGCATCTATTTTAATTTTCTTCATGAGGTAGCTTAGCTCTCACTATTTTATTCCTTTCCATTTATCTGTTCATGCGGAATTAAATGACAATAATGGTGCATAAAACAATGTAACAGAAATATGAAGGGTCCTATCTTAATCATTTTTTTATTATTTTTCCAAAATAGTTACATTATGTTCAGTAAATGTGGCTTCCTGAGACTGTTTTCTCTGTAGACTGTGATTACAATAAACAAGTCCACGAATAATTCATAGGAAGAACATTATACACGAAAAACAAAATCATAAACAAGCCAATGTTTCAAGCATTGTTAGCTCAAGCACAGATTTAACCTATTTAATTATTTCCATCATTTTCTACAAATCAGAGGGAAAGCTATATATCAGTGTGATTACCATAGACCTAACACAAAGAAATATCTACAGTACTAGTTTATATTTTGGAATCTTCTGTAGGTTACAATGGCAAATCCATGGAAGAACTATTGAATTTACTGTTCCTCTTTTTTCCCCCCCTTGCCTTGTAGATAGGCACATAGGCTCAGATCCACAAAGATATTTAGGCTCCTAAACAGTCCTCTCATATCTTATGTATATTCTCTCTGGCTCAATTGTTATGCTCTTTGTACACTATTTTGCCACTCAAACATCAAATGTACATAGCCATACACCCTTTACCCCATTCCCATAACAGTTCCTTTTTCTGAGAGAGAGCGAGCGAGCTGGGATTTCTCTAAACACAACATTCAAAGCAAAGCTCAAGAGAGACGGGGGAATGAATCCCCGCAGATGGAAACCAAAGATGTTTGTATCACCCTTCTTTGCAAAGGTCTTCACGTAATAAAGGACAAGCCAAAAAGATGTTCTTTTACTCAGGACATTTTCTTCTGGAACAACCAATAGAAATTTGAATTCCCTGATGAAGGAGCAGAAAAAGAGCATCCATTTAAGGACAACAATTATTTTTCTTTATACGGTGTGTTTGGTATCTGTATGTCATGGTAATGGGCAAGTAGGACGGTTACACAACAGCTAGAGTTTTTGCATAGCTCTTGTGTGAAAATGGGCGTTTGTCATTTGGTGTCTGCACAACAAGGAAAAAAAATATCAGGTGAAAAAATGTGACGCTATTTGCTATGTTTTCTATTGTGATTTTTTAGACTGGATTTTATTGTCAGTTCCACAAATTATAAAGTAGAATATATATTTTTAAAAGCACATTTTGCATTACAAAGTTATGACTCCAGCTTAAGCTTTTAGTGACGACATAAACCACCTCAGAGCAGCTTTTCTCTCAGACTTTATGACTGACCCTATATAACTTATATAAACCTAACATTGACAGTTGTCTGTCATTTATCTGATTTACTATTAAGAGAAATTTAATTAGTGTTTGTAAACAGTTAATATCGAGTACAAATCTGCTCACCTAAATCACATTAGTAGCCCCATTAAAGTCAAAATGGATTATTCCTGTAAGGCCAACAGAATTTGATCCATAATCACCAATCGTTTGTAACAACTGAAATGTCCTTATGAATAGGTTAGTAAACTAATTCATAAAGTATATGTAATGGAAAGCAAACACGTACCTTATTGTTATTTACAAATGGCAAAAAAACTTCATCTTAAAATCTCACTTCGTTACTCTCATTATTGACTACTGGCTAAATACTTAACAAAAAGTTAACATTTAGATTAAGTCCTTCTAGACCAAGTGGCAGATTCTGAACTGGTGCACATTGTTATGCCTCTAATGACTTCCAAGCCCCATTGAGACTAAAATATAGGGGATCTATCCCTACATTCTCAAAGGACCAGCATGGGAACCCCTTACTCCAACTGATGATCATTTACCCTCATCAATAACCCTGTTAATTTGGTGATTACTTTGCTCCTCCAAAAATACCCACTGAGCATTTAAATTCACACTGTGCACACACAATGAGTGAATATGTATACAGTAAGCATCCATTTTGTGCATATAATTTTGCAAAATCAAAAGTTAACATTTGAAAAAATGTTTGGTCTTGTATCAGACTCAGTCCAGCATTCATTTTGCAATGCTCATACATAAATCACTGAAAATAAGGGTTTATAATGAAAACGAGGAAAAACTTTTAACTCTAAAATGAAGTCTGATTTTTAACTAAATCAAACTTCCAAATATATTCAGTGCATAAAATCCATGCCCAAACTGATGACATGTTCATCTTGCCTTGTGTCCTCTTTTTATCCCCCAGTAGTCTTAGATTTACTGTATTCTGACCTTCATAATAGGTTTACAGAGGTTCAATCAAGCCAAAACAGAACTAAAATACAAAGAAGTGTACATTATTTTATATTGGCTTAAACCAATAGCCATGAAAAGTAAAACACGGATGATTGATTTTCTGACCTTTAAGGTGTTTTATTTGTAAAACGCATAAGTTACAGTCATGCTAGGTATCTAATGTTAAAAGTGCTGCCAATGGAACTCGTGTTTATGACAGCAAGATCTGCTTTTCCAGTCTCTTTGCAATGACTTTTCAGGAGTTTCTCTGCCCTCTTTTTAGCTCTCTGAAGTAGCATATGGCTATCTAAAGAATAAGTGCTATCTAAACTGGTGATCCCTTTATCCTGACATGTACTATATTTGAATAGAGTCATTATTGACCTTTGTTGTCTTCTGCCTGCTTTCTGATGATAGCTTCTCAAACTGCTGCATTAACCACCAGTGGACCTTTCTGAAAGAAAATATAATACCAAAAATCAGTATCCCAATTGTTTTGAATGCTTACTATTGCAGCTCATGTGCAGAAGCACTTGCCTGATTTTCAACAGAGATTAGATATTTGGGGTGCTTCAATTTCTGGGGTCCTGATTTTCAGAAATTGGTGAGCACAGACCTCTTCAAAGTGTCTTAAGCTGGTCACTCAAAAATCAAAGCACCCCAAATAAGAAGATAAGAATGGTTATATTGGGTCAGACCAATGGTCCATCTAGCCCAGTATCCTGTCTTCAGACAATGTTCGGTGCCAGATGCTTCAGAGGGAGTGAACAGAATGTAGCTATTATTGAATGATCCATCCCCTGTCATCCTGTCTCAGCTTCTAGCAGTCAAAGGTTTAGGGACACTCAGAGCATGGGGCTGTGTCACCTCCTGTCCTTTCAGAACATCTAGTTCAGCAAAACTCAAACAGAAGAAAATCAGCTACTCACCTATAAAGAAAAGGAGTACTTGTGGCACCTTAGAGACTAACCAGTTTATTTGAGCATGAGCTTTCGTGAGCTACAGCTCACTTCATCGGATGCATAGCATATCGTGGAAACTGCAGAAGACATTATATACACACAGAGACCATGAAACAAAACTTCCTCCCACCCCACTCCCCCGCTGGCAACAGCTTATCTAAAGTGATCATCAAGTAGAGCCATTTCCAGCACAAATCCAGGTTTTCTCACCCTTTCCCCCCCCACACACACACACATACAAACTCACTCTCCTGCTGGCAACAGGAGAGTGAGTTTGTATGTGTGTGTGTGGGGGGGGGGAAAGGGTGAGAAAACCTGGATTTGTGCTGGAAATGGCTCTACTTGATGATCACTTTAGATAAGCTGTTGCCAGCGGGGGAGTGGGGTGGGAGGAAGTTTTGTTTCATGGTCTCTGTGTGTATATAATGTCTTCTGCAGTTTCCACGATATGCTATGCATCCGATGAAGTGAGCTGTAGCTCACGAAAGCTCATGCTCAAATAAATTGGTTAGTCTCTAAGGTGCCACAAGTACTCCTTTTCTTTTTACGAATACAGACTAACACGGCTGTTACTCTGAAACCTACTCACCTATGTAATCTTGATTCTGTCTCACTGGAACTAGCAGTATGTCACAGCCAGGATGTGGGCGATCAGACCTAGGTGTCAGAGCAGGAATTGGGCATCAGGCCAAGTCCAGTACCAGGAGGTCAGTGTGCGAGATAGGCCAATGGGCAAACAAAGAGTCAGGTGTAGGGTCAGGTTACCAGGAGATCGGGGTCGGGCACCAGGTTACAGATGACAATTGAATCGTGAAGTTGAGGACAAGCCATGGTTGGAAGCCAGAGTCTGGGGCCTATCACAAGCAGGGTCTGGAGCAGAGTCAGACAGGCAGTCTGCGTTATTGCTGAGCCAGCTTCAGTACTGGTAGTGGCCAATCAGTGGGCTGTGAGGGGCTGCCACTCAAGTCCTGCTGTGCGGCACTTCCTGCCAAGACCAATCTCACAGGGTCCTCCTGCGGGAGTCCAGACTAAACCTCCCATGGCAATGCGGAGTATCAGTGGCCCAGACTCTCATGGTTCCAGACCTGAAGGTTCTTATACAATAGATACTGGCAATTTGTTACATGCACGGCAGATGCATTCAGTGCGAGTTTATAGCTGTACTGAATGGGTTGAATTATGGGGGCAATAGGTGGGGAAGGCTGGTAGAGTGACTTGGACTTTCAGAAAGCCATTGAGAAGATCCCTCATCAAAGCGAACTAAGCAGTCATGGGCTAAAAGGGAAGGTCCTCTCATGGATCAGTTCCTGGTTAAAAGATAGAAAATAAATGGTCAGTTTTCACAGTTGAGAGAGATAAATAGCAGGGTCCCCCAAGGATCTGACGAGGAGACCAAAAAGGGCAGAGTTATGAGGGGTGATTTCTAAGCATAGGCAAGGGGTCCCCATCTGTTTACCTTGGGTTAGCCCTACAGGACTGGCACAAAGAGACGGGGAGAATGCAGGGCCGATAGGAACCCCTGCCCTTATTGTCCTCCACCCACTCACCCCCATGTGTCCCCTCCCTATCCTCTGAGCTCTTCTCAACCCCTCTCCCCTCTCCTTCACCCATTCGCATTTATCCCCAAACCTGTCACCCCTATTTCTCCCACTGCTCTATGCTCCTCCCCTGCCAGCAAGCATTCACATATCTATTTTTAAACAAAAATATTTTGATTATATTCCCCAATGCCTATGGATTCCAGCTGTTTATGTTCAGAGGTACCATCTTTGCCTGAACCACTTTTACCCACCCGTAAATACCCAGAAAGCTAGATTGCAGAGATTGTTTTTAGTACATTTCAAATACTGTAATAGATTCCAAATGTAGCCACCTGAGTGTTGTCCAGTATGAAAAAAAAAATCATAAAATCACATTTGCACAGTAAGTTCTTAGATTCTTGATTGCCAGGAGAATGATTCTAAGGTGTTCTGAATATTTTGTAAGACTTGCAAGGAGGCATATATGTATCTTTATGCACAAAATGTTGTCTCAGAGAGTGGTTAAAGTAGACATTAATAGGACAGAGAACCTAACAATTTCTGCGTTCATCATGATGGGTCACAAGGTATGTATTAATGGAATCCTGCACCAGCTTGTGATGATGAGTCCTCCATTTTCTCCATAATCCAACTTCCTTTCTTTCCCCACATTCTTCTTGTGAAGGATCTGATTTTCGTCCTTCCCTAGAGGCTAGGGGAATTTGGGTGGGGAACAGACTTTTTCCTGAGGAGAATAAGGAACAGATAGGGGATCCCTTATTTTTTGTTAGCTGTTTCAGCTATTGGTGGGAAAGCTGGGAACCCTAAAAATTCCCTAACCAGGCACAAAAGTTGCTCTGCCTGGTGCAAATTCTTCAGTCAATAAAGAGGCAGTACTCCAAGCTAGGGTGAGGAGGTGGAGCTTTCTTTCTGCTTTTAGCAGAGGATGGTGAGCCATGCCTCCCCTACATTCCTCCTTGTTTTAATACCTATCCCAGGTGTCAAGATGTCTGGGGAGACCTATGAATGTGGGTGCCAACCTCAGGGCACAAATTGGTTGTGTGTTCTATAAATAGATTTCACGAACCAAGCATTGAGCGTCAACGCCTCAAGCGCTATAACAGCCTTAACATGGAGTCACAGGCAGTCCCCTTGGGCACTCTGATCTATCTTGCCACTACCTTTGTGACAGATGGTGCCTTACACCAAAAATCACAACAATATTCAGTCCCAAAGCACCAGTCATTTACCCCAGATCTCAAAACAATAACAATGCTTGTAGCCAATCCTATAATAAAATAATGATTTATTAACTAGGACAAAGAAATGAGAGTTATTTACAAGATTAAAGCAGATACACATACAAACACAAATAAGATACACCTGCTGGTTCCAAAAGATGATAGTTGCTGCTATAATATGCACGCTTTATATGTCCTTTAAGGCTAACCCAAACCAAATAGATGGGGACCCCTTACTTATGCTTAGAAATCTTCATCCTCAGAGTTCAAGCAGCACAGTGATAACAATTTCTACTTAACAGTGATTTTTATTCCCTTCCCCCAGTGTTCAAGCTGTGATGGGAGGAGCACTTACACATGTGCTCCCTTGCACAGGTATGGGGGAAGCAATCAACAAAGTCTTTTGTCCCCTGAGGTTCCAAAATGGCTTGTCGGGTGTCTATAAGTCTTTTTTTTGTTGGGGAGGAAATAATACCTCTTATGGTAACTAGTCTTTCACACTTGGTCATGTTTTTCTCATGACTGTGGGGCTTTCCAGTTTTAACAAACATTTTTATAGTTAGACCAAAACACTTAAAGTCTATTTTATAATGTAGGATACTGATATTATAAGTGAGATTAATGCATGCAGCAACTCACAAGCATTTCATAAAGTCCAACGGTTAAACACATCTCTATAAATCTAATACCTGTTTTAACGCTACTAACACACAGGTGAGACAGACTAGTTTCCAGCTATACATTTGTCCGTGTTCAGTGAGGCCCAACGGCCTTAGTATGACCTGGCACCTGGTCTGCCAGCATCACACCAGGTCTTTGCAGACTGCTCCCTGACCTACTTCTTACTCTTAAACTCTTCAAATGGGTCATCTTGCGCCCCACACCAAACTAAATCAATCCTTTTTAGAGGAATGTGCATAGGGAGAGGAGATTCAGACTCCTAATTTCCTCAAAAAGGCTGACAAATTATTGGAGTATTGTCATTGTCTGTCCCTAACAGATACCACTCACTACTAAAATTCACTATAGTGATATTATTCCCAGACGTACCATTTTAGGATACGGTACTCCTTGGAATGATGTAGCTAAAGATAGTATTGGCCACTGGTTTAGATAGCATCAAAATACCCAACCTACCTGTGAGCCTCTGATCACTGCTAATCAAATGCTTGCAGTTAGACATTTTTCTGAGCCAGTTCAGGCCACGTTGAATTCGATTCTTTATTTTGGCCAGATTTATGACTGGATTATAGGAGAAGGTCCTTTGATTTTTGCTTTCTTTAGAGGGACATCATACAAAGCACTCTACAAATTACTTTTATTGTTGTCAAGCTATATAATGTGCGATTGTTTCAGGGGTGAAAGTCAGCCGGCATGGGCCGGTACGGCGTACCAGTAAAAAGTGGCCGCTGGTACCGGCCTGTACTCAGCTGACGTTAAAGTGCTGCCAGGACCATGTGTCCCTACCACGTCCCTACCAGCAGGGCCGCCGACGGGAGGGGGGTGCGCAAAAGGGGCAGTGACGTCAAACTGCTGCTACAGCAAGAGACACTGCTTAAAGCACTGCCGCAGCCGCGCTTTAACGTCGTTGCCCCTTTTGCTCCCCCCGGGCCACTGACGGGGGGAGGAGGCAGAGGGCAAAAAGAGCAGCTGCCCTGGGGCTGCGATTTAAAAGGGCCCGGGACTCGGGCCGTCCTGGGCCCCTTAAATCGCCGCTGGAGCCCCGGGTGGCGCGCCAGGCTGACCCCCAGCCTCGCCCTTTCCTCTTGAGGTCCCGGCCCCCATACTGTTACTTTCAGCCCTGGATTGTTTTAAGCAAATCTTAGTGCCATTAGCAGTAGGTGATCTTTAAAAGTGAATAAGAGAATCAATGCAAAGAAATTAGAGATAATTATTATAAAAACATTATTATAAGGGGAAATATCAACCTTTATCCGTGCCAACTCTTCAGAAGAGTATGAAAACGTGTTCATATTCAGAACCTCAAGACTGGATCAAGCATCATTTATCTTTGTATATGATGCTCTTTCATAAAAAGGAAGAAAACTTAGACTTGGAGAATGCAGAACAGACTTTCAAAATTGTAAACAAATTGAATAAGAGGCCTTCACTGGTGGTAGCCAGGACCAACCCAGAAGCTGGAGAATTTTATTATTCATAAACATTTCTTCAGAGTTTTAGAACATCTAATTGTTAAGTCTGAGACACACTGTTTTTATTCCAGTCATGGGTAGGTATCCACAATAGAACAAGCTTACCCTCAACAGCCTGCCTAGAACCTTCTTACTAACCACGTTATGATCAGAGTTCCCCAAACTAGTTCAGACAAACTAAGAACAGACTCATATCTTTGGCCAAAACTCAGCATGAACCTGAACCAAATTCCTTTAGAAGTTAGAAGAAAGTTTGGAATTATTAAAATATATTTCATTTCATTTTCAATTTAGTTGAGAACAGAAGCTGAGATTTAAAATGCCACATGAAAGGTTATTTTCTCAAGATTTTTTCAGGATGATTTTGAAGATTGAAGAGACTTATAATGTTTCTTAGCCTTCAAGTTATTTATAGCACTCGGGTGATAGGCCTTGGTAGTCTTGTCATTGCAATTTCCTATCAATGAAGAATATTTTATTTACATGATCCCTTAAATCTTACCCAAAGTGAATATGTGGACATATTAAGATTCACTCATTGTTAATTACATTCTTGACAGGAATTTGTGGAAACCATTCATTTTAAGGAAATTTCATAGAATAAACCATAGCTAGAGAATTTTAAAATCACTTTCCAAAAGCTTTCACATGGGAAACCTGGTTCCATAGGACTTAGAGAGACAATACAACTTGAACTATCCTTCTAAGTTCCAGGATATAAGTTGAGGTTGACTGAAGAAATTGTTACGTGACTATGGAGTGTGGCTAAATTGGTCATCATTGAAAGTCAACATTCACCATCTGTGAGATACCACAATTATTTCCTATTTAATAACCACCAAAATATCTGGCACAAACACTTGTGGGGTTTTTTTTCTCTAAAATATCAGGTTTATTGTTAATAAAATACAAATAAAAACAATACTTTGCATATATTCTGTACAGAATGTTTCATCTGTTGTCCTCAAATCATTTAACAAAGATGGGTTAGAATGTTATCCATTACTGAAAAGGTAACTCTGATGTGGAGATAAAGTCACTGGCTCAAAATTATACAAGTCACCAGCAGAGATAGTAATGGAACCAAGGTGTCCTGAGTCCCAGACACTGGTTCTGATCACTGTCTTTCAAGAAGAACTTTGAAAAGAATATTAAGATTGGGATATTCAGAGGCGTTAGGTACCCAAATCCCATGGAATTTCATGGATTTCAAGGGAGCCTAAATCCTTTGAAAATCCTAGCCTAAAAAAATAAACAGTTCACACAAAATACAGCATTTCTTATTTCTTACTGACAGCCAAAGTAAGTCTAAGTGTCTGAATTTAATTCTCACTCCCTGGTAAAGAGGTAAACACAACAATAAGAATATAAGCAATAGAATACTAGTTTAACACTCAGACTTAATAAAACACTATCTTAAATTTACAGAGTAATACCCAAGACAGCTTCTTTAGAATACACCATTTAAATTACACTAAATTACACTAAAAATACACTAGCATTTAAATTAAACCAATTTAAACTGATTTTAGCAAAGAATCCTCTTGTAATATACATTTGGGAACACTCAGAGTACCAGAGATTGACAGAGAATTTAGCTAGTTCATTAATTGGTTGTGGTTTTTTCCCCTCCTGTTAGCAAAATCTCTCTCTGTGCCTATTTGGCAATAATTACTGTGATATGAGTGTACCCAAATTATAAGGATCCCTATATTTACAGTTCAGTACCTATAGAAGACAACTGTTAAAGTTCATTTTCAAAATTGAGATTACCTTGACCTATTTGGAATCTGAGATTGTTGAAACTAGACATGTCTGAAGTTGTCTTTTCAAGACGCAGGGTATAGTGGAAGATGAGGCTGGTTGTAGCAAGTTCTACATTAATTTGGAGTGTGGCATAACTCCAAGTACCTGAGAGGTTCATTATATTAGACAATAATGAAACACTACACACAATATAACTATGTTACATTTTGCTCATGCTTAAACCTATTATTTATTTAGAGCTTGATTATTGCACCAAGGACAGTATGTTACAGCAGCACAGAAGATCTCTGAAAACGTTTACCCTTTACGAAGGCCAAAGTCACAACGTAGTTCCAACAACAAAGCAACTTGTTTATACTACAATTTGAGCAAAAACATCCAACTCTCTTCTTGAGAAGTTTTCTGAAACACCAAAAACCTCTCCTTGACTTTGAACTTATGCCATAGTATATGCCCAATGGTTGATAAGGGTTATGTTTATAAGAGACTATATTAAATCAAGCCCAAGCCTTCAGCTAGTGGAAATCGGTATAGTTCAACTGAAGTCAGTGGAGCCACACCAGTTTAGGATCTGGTCCAGAAAGTTCACATCACAGCTGACCACTTTTTTTGCTTCCTGTTACTATCTTTGCTTCCTTATGTTTTTAAAATGTTGCTCCATTCTCTTTTAGCAGCGATGAAGCAGAATGGTGAAAATGTTATTGGTTTAGCTGAACAGTTTTGGGGGATTTTATTTTTAATTGGTAAATGTGGATACTGAATACCCAGCTCAGATTTGCAGGTAGCAAGCTCCATTAGATTATCTGATTATTACAGGGTTGTGGGTTGTTTTTTTGTTGTTGTTTTTTTGTTGAGTACCTAGGAATGGTGACAGGTTTCAGAGTAATAGCCGTGTTAGTCTGTATTCGCAAAAAGAAAAGGACTATTTGTGGCACCTTAGAGACTAACCAATTTATTTGAGCATAAGCTTTCGTGAGCTACAGCTCACTTCATCGGATGCATACTGTGTTTCAAGTATGGATCCGATGAAGTGAGCTGTAGCTCACGAAAGCTTATGCTCAAATAAATTGGTTAGTCGCTAAGGTGCCACAAGTACTCCTTTTCTTTTTAGGAATGGTGAATGATTCATCATCAGTTCTTCATGACTATCAAGGCTGAATCCCCACTCTGCCACTTCGAGTACAGCGCCCAAAAGGATTCTAAAAATGAATACTTGCCACTCCAGGCTTGTATTAAACTCCCAAGGTTACAGCTTTTCTCTGACTATGGCTTGGTAAATGCTGCCATTACCCAAATGCAAAAAAAAACCCAACCCTTTTACCCAAGAAGGAGCACTTGGGAATTCCTCCCTGTGAGGTACCCTCAACCCTTTCACGCTCCCTTCGGGGGAGAGCTGAGAAGAAAACAAAGGAAATTAGCTGTTGCCACCAGCTAATTGAACAGCATAGGCACAAACCTCTTAGGACACAACAATCCAAATCCTATTCTTAAAAAAAGGTAAATTTTATTAAAAACAAAAAGAAAGAAATACATCTGGAACTTAGGCTTTTGCTAGATTTTAAAAAAGCAATTCCAAAAATTAAGTATCCAAATTAGCTTTCTTGGGGGTTCAGCTTAAATGTTACAAGCAAACAAAAGCATCTGGGGTTAGCACAGAGGAGATCCACAAGCCAAAATAAAGAAATAAACCTGATTGCATTTATCTAAACATTCCCTATCCAGATGATTCCTTCCAGGTATGGAAGGTAATTTTTCATACCTGGTTTAAACCTTACACAGAATTCTTGCTTATAGCATTGCTGCTCCGTGTCCCTGCAACCCAGAGAGAACAACAGACAAAGGGAAAGTTTCTTTTCCAATATTAAAAAGTTCTAGCCTTCCCATTGGCTCTTCGGTCAGCTGCCCACTTTTTTTTTTTCTTTACGTGGGGGACTTTTTAACCCTTTACAGGTAAAGCAAGTAGAGGACAGCTACCCAGAGGGATTTTACAGCTAACTGGATGGCTGGGTGTCCATCAAAGGGAGCTACTCCCCTCACCCCCCTTTATTTATCATAATGACTGACATCAGGAGTCATCTGGCCAGATTCTTCCCTCAGCTACACCCATGCAACCATTAATTTGACTGGGGGATAGATAAGTTTAACCCAGGGCACAACTTGCAGTAGATTTTTTTTATTCTCTTAGACCTCGTCTACACTACATGGTTAGCTTGACACAAGGCAACTTACATCAATGTCACTTAAATTTGGCTCTTATTGACATAAGTGCTCCACTATGCTGACTTAATAACACCCCTTCCCGAGTGGTGTAGAGTCACTTTGAAGTAGTTAGGGTGATAGTGTAGACACTGTGTTACTTATGTTGACTGTTACTGGCCTCCAGGAGCTGTCCCTCAATGTTCCACACTGACCACTCTGGTCACCATTGTGAACTTAGCTGTCTAGGGGTCAGGAAGACAGGTCCATACTCACCATTGGTTGATTGGTTCCATGCTCTATCAATCTGAAATAGAAGTGAGAATGTAGAATTTTTGGGAAACAAAGGGAGTGAATTCAGTATCTTAAGTTTTGATTTCAGTTGTGAATACACTGACAATGGTATCTCTTTAAGTAGGGTGACCATGCATCCTGTTTTGGCTGGGATAGGTCCTATTTTAAGCCTTGTCTTGGAGGTCCCAACTTTTTTGGCAAAACTGGGCATTTGTCCCGTTTCCTCATGCTAACTGATCATCAGTTGGCAAGAGCAAACAGAACAAATTCCCAGTTTTGCCAAAAAAGGACGGGTGAGCTCCCCTAGCGGCATGTGGAGGAATGTTCAGGGAATGGAGTGGTACAGAGAGGTACCAGGTGGCACGGGGCTCAGGCAGGTGGCCCTGGGCAGCATGGAGCTCGGCAAGGCGACCCTGGGTGGTACGGGGCTCAAGCGCGTGGCCCCGGACAGTGTCACATTTTTACTTTGGGAAATATGGTCACCCTATCTTTGTGTTGTATTTGCAGTTGCTGCCATTGGGGCCTTAAGGGTCTCCCCTTCACACCCATGGAACATCTGAGCCAGATAAGGAGGAGAAAGAAGAGGAATTGGGAAGACATGTTCCAGGAGATCCTGTTAGCTAGCGCTGCATCCTAGAATGAGCACAGGGCCTGGAGGATCACCCTTGCAGACAGCATGGAGAAGAATAAAGTGGAGAGGAGAGAGGCTCAGGAAAAGGAGAGGGACATACAGCAGGAAATGCTTGCTCTTCTCAGACTGGAAAGACAGATGCTGCAGACTCTGGTAGACCTGCAGGTTCAACAGTCCCATGCTCGCCTCTTTCTTCAGCCCATTAATAACTCAATATTGGGAACTCCCTACCCCCTCCTCCCCTCAACATTCCACATGGTGTCAGGGATTGGTGCACTACCCTTACCACACCACCCAGGGGGACATTATAGACAATCACAGCTTCACGTACACTGACGTGTGAAAGACATAGTTGATGTATGTGTACCTGAAACGGAAATGTGTGTTCTTTCCCCTTCATAAGTTTTGTTCCCTTAATTTATTAAGTTTTAAATTCTTATAATTGCCTGGTTCGTTATACAGAATAAAATTCTATTTTTGGAACAAAATTTTTATTAGTTCACAATATTTACTGTCTGGTGTTGAGTAAGTCTGATACCTTTCAATTTCACGTTACTTCACTTTTTCACAGAACCCATAACATCATTCACAGACACTATTAATAGGTGCATTGACAATGGTATATTCATACCGGGCTGCAAAAGAGCAAGGCCAGATATAGCACACTACAGGAACACACACTACTCTGGGTCACTAATAAAATGTTCTTTCGAAGCCTCCCTCAGCTGTATAGATCCACACTGAGATCTTCTAATAGCATGTGTAACTGGCTGCTCAAATTCAGCAAACAGCTGTTCCACCTCCACCATCCATACCTGCAGAAAATTTTCCTCCTTTGCTTCACAAATATTATGCAATACACAGCAGGCAGCTATAACCATTGGGATATTTTTTCTCACTGAGCTCCAACAACCCTTCATATGACCAAAGACACATTCAATTATGATTCTGCATCTGCTGAGCCTATAGTTGGCGCTGTCAAGGTGGGCAGCGTACTGCTTCATGAGCCATGGAAGGATGGGGTAGGCTGGGTCTCCCAGGATCAGTCATGGTACTTCAACAGTCCCAGTGGTAATCAGCAGGTTAGGAAGAAAGCCCCTGCTTGCAGCTTTCTGAACAGTCCTGTGCTCTTAAAGTTACATGGTGCATTATACACCTTCCTTCACCAGCTCACACTGATGTCAGTAGTGTCCCCTGTGATCCACCAACACTTGCATTACCATAGAAAAGTAGTCCTTTCTGCTGATGTACTCTGTGGCAAGGTGATCTGGTGCTAAAATAGGGATACTAGTGCCATCTATTGCCCCAGCACAGTTCAGGAACCCCATTGCTGCAAAACCATCCAGTAGGTTCCGCATATTATCCAGGTCACAGTCCTGTGACCGTCATAGCAGGAGGCCATTAGTGGCCCTGTACGCTTGCATGACAACAGCCCCTGTGGTAGATTTACAGACTCCAAGTTGATTCCTGACTGACTGGAAGCAATCCAGTGTTGCAGGTTTCCACAGTGCAATCACTATTCGCTTCTCAACTGTCAGTGCAGCTCTCATTTTGGTGTCCCTGTGCTGAAAGGCTGGGGTGAGTTCAGTGCACGGATCCAGAAATGAGACTTTGCACAACTGAAAATTCTGCAGCCACTGTTCATTATCCCAAACCTGCATGGCAATCTGATCCCACCAGTCAGTGCTTGTTTCTTTGGCCCAGAACTGGTGCTCCACCATCTCCAGCTGCTCTGCTAATGCCACCAACAACCTTGAATTGTTTCTTTCTATGTCCCAGAGCAATCTAGCCTCCAAGGAATTGTCATATTCCCCAGGGCTCCTCTTGTGGCTCTGCAAATACTACAGTAACATGAGCCCTCTGCTTGCAATGCTCATGACAATAGTGCAGAAGTGTGTAGGCTCCATGCTTCTGTCAGAGATGGCAGACAGCAAGGAGGGATGCACAGGTTTGTGGGGATTTTGAAAAGAAGGCACAAAGTATTATGGGATGAAGATGAGATTATGGGATGGAGAATACTACATTATGGGAAGTTGACCCTGTGCTCCTAATCACCTCTGCACGACTCATTTCCACACCACCAGGCACTGCAAAAACTTCCCAAAACATCTTGTGCTTCATGTGATGAATTGCACAATGGTTTCCTCAACAACATGCAGATGAAAGCATGCATCCAACATGTCCACAATCAGACCTTGCATCTGACTACTAAAACTCTCATTTCAAGACTTCATCTCCCACTCTGATATCTATAAACTCATCTTCCCTGCCTTCTCTGACACCATCACCCCAGTCCAGTGTTACTCAGCATTTTAAGGTTGATGACTCTGCATTCAAAGCCAAAAACGTTCACAACACTCTAATATTTATTAAATAAGAATAAAAATGTCTATATAAAGCCTATATCATTTATTTGTGTGTGTGTGTGTTTCAAGAGGTTGACCAGAATACTTGACCTTCAAGGGTAAGTGTGTAAGGAGAGTGGAGGAAGTGATGTGTTCTTTGCTCTAGATTGCAATAAAACATTCAATGCCTTACAACCTGCCTGTTGCCCCTGGAGGTCACAATCTGCTGGATGAGAAACACTGCCCTAGTCAATACAAAGTGCAGTCTAAGATTATCTTCCTTGCTCATTGTTTCCTTTGTTTCATGGCTCCACTTGCCACTGCTCCATCCTACCATCCAGCCTTGGGCACTACTATAATTATACACCTTACATCCTACCAAAGGCCAAATATGGGGTATAATGAGTGACAAATCCCCCAAGTGATGGACACACAAATATTCTTGCAGGAAACTAGTAGTATAATAAACTCTTTCTAAAACCTCAGCTTCATGATTCTTTATTTCTTGTGTAATTAACTATCAACACTAAGAGTAGAGGACAAGTTTGAGTGGAACACAGATAACTCTGGGACTTAAATGAGTAATAAGAGACCTCATATCAAATGAGGGACATTTGAGATGAAGATGATAGTGATTCCGATTAGAAGAATTCTAGAGTAAATATGTCAGACATTGAAGTGACTCCTGTTTTTCATTAACATAACAGAACAGATAAGACCATGGATTATCAAAATATCCTGAGCTTGTCTACAACAATCTCTGTGGTAATTCCTATAAGATATTAAATATTTTCCACCCATTGCGTTTGTTATCAAAATGGACCTTGTGATATTTTCTTTAATTCAGACAGAGATATGAATCACATATTTTACTAACAACCCAGGAGCATCTTTACATGAAAGAGCATTCTGAAAGAAAATATACATCCTATTTCATAGGCAAAGATTAATCTTACAAAGAGCAACAAATACCAAGAGGCCAGTGCACTAGAGACAGATGCGTATATCTGCTGGTGATCTCTATGAGGGGTAGAGGAAGAACTAGGGAGAAAGCAATCCTTCTTTCCAGGCATCTTAACAGCCATGGAGCTGCTCTGTGGCCAATTCTGTAGTCTTGAGGCTGAATTAGCCTTCAGGCTACCTGGGCCCCTTCTCAACTGGATCCAACACACTCTTCCTGCCTGCTCCACTATGTCCCCCAAATCTCTAGTCCTTTAAATAGCGCTGCTCTCTCTAGAAACCCACTCCTTCCCAAAGGACTTTGCACTGTTCTGCTCCCTCCCTAAGAGCCAACTTCAAGTTTCTCTAAAGACATCCCCCAGCTCCCTTCCCAGAGCTAACAACCTCATGCTTACAGTCTCCTTTCCTCATTCTTACTTAAGGCATTCCCCAGTTACCACCAGGCTCTAACTCATGGCTTCTCCCTTACAGAAGCCTGCTCTGCTCTGCTCTGCTCTGCTCATTACCTCTAGCTTGTGGTCACAGGCCTTCCTTAGGGAGTAAACCCTCCTCCTTTCTCTCACCCGAGGTCTCCCTTTTTATCTGGGTAGCTTCCCACTTATACTGTTCAGGCAGGCTCCTTACAGAGTTCAGCTGCTTCATTATCAATTGGCTAACAAGCTACCACCTGGAGCACCTATCTGCTCCCAAGTGAAGTTCACAGGGCTGTCAGAGCCAATTAAGCCCTGATTTTCCCTGAATAGCCACCACTCCCATGACACACCTCAAACCAGTGACATAGTCTAATAGATATTGTAATACAGTATATGCACCAGCATGGTTTTGGGGATTACTTAACATTGATTTACAGAGCTGTAGGGAACTCATTGCCTGATACACTGCGTATTGTCTTTCTGTCTACAAGAAAAAGCACTGAAGATGTTCTCTGTGAAAATAATGGGTGGAAAATAACTTGTATGAAATGAAAGGTAGGAAGCACCCATCGTCAGCTTTCTAAGAATTAAGAATTTTCCCTACAGGTCCTTCAGCATCATTGTACTGATATATCATTAAACAGGCCAAAATCTAACATCTAATTAACTTCTGCTGGCTTCAGTGGCACTTGCGGGTGCTCAGCAGCTGTCAGGATTTGGAACATATCACTAACTTAAGTTTGCCCACTTAGTTTATTTATTTAAACTTTTCCTATTTAGCAATAAAAGAGTAGCCATCCAACACTTTGGGTGCCCTTGGCAATCTTTTACAAATACACATGTAAATAAAGAGACACCCCTCAGTTTCCACATGATCAAATCAAATAACCCTGTAGCAATGTAAGTATAACAAACATTAATTGACCTCCCCACACAATCCCCACCAGAATTCTACACTACTGCTACACATCACTCATCTCATTGCAGACAAAAGAGAAAACACAGGGCTTGCAGCATGCCCTGAAGACCAACAGACTCAGGCTGTTATAGATCAAGTTGGGGAATACTGTCTTGTATCATATTTTGTGCTAATGGAAGAGGAAAGAGAGCACTGCTGTAGTTTACTACACTGGACCTGGTGCAGTCAATGTTTTCTTATTTTTCCACTTGTCTCTTTTTACGTCACTAGGGCTACAACCTGCTCTCAGTTACATGACTCCATAGAATTCAATGGGGCTGCATAGTATAACTGTGAATAATAGGACAACTAAAAAAACCCCTATTTTGTATACATCTATTTATAAGGAATTAAGGTTGCAAAGAGATTAGAAATATGCTTTTGAGAATACAGTCTTCTGACAGCCTTTGTCAATAGAATTTGTCAATTTTTTTTTCAGACATGGGTCAAGAATATGGCAAACAGATCTGCTATCAGACATATATGGGTGAGTTCCCAATGACTTCAGTGGCAGTTCGACTGCACTCATACATCACTGGACCCATGATCTGGACCCATGATCTTTCCTTTCAGATATTCCTCCAGCTTTGTACAGTTTATAAACCAGTATATGGTTTGGCATGCAAGTAGAATTTAGAGTTCCAATGAGCTGGAAGAAACTTTTCCTTGCGCTGATAGTTTGGCAAGCTTTAGTCTTTCAAGTGGATCAGGATTTTCCACATTCAGACAATTGAAAACACAGCTGAATGCATTTTTCTGAAACTTTCCAAAAAATGACTTCTCGGCTTTAATCAAACATAATGAGTTACAGCCCCAAGGACCTACTTTTTTCCCCAGTAAGATATAAGTAACTGAAAGCAGAGATATTGAATGGAAGAGCTATCTCAACCATAACTATTGTATAGCTACAATGATGCTATGATGTACAATAAAAATACTATGGGACAAAATGCTAGCCCTCACGCATACCTTGCATAGGTAATTGCCAAAGTTGCACAGACCAACCAGGCAGCTCTATGTTTGGAGTCCCTGTACATATCCATAGTGTACAGGCTGGAGGAGAACCATATAAGAGATTGTGCAACCACCTATGTTTTACCTGCTGTAGGTATGGAGCTCTTGGTTCCAGTTCCTGAATGCAGGGCTTCCATGACATTTCAATATACAGGTTCCTTCTTGACTTGCTGACAATTGAAAAGGGATTGAAAGGACTGAGTGACCTATGACAACTCCTGACTGCCAGATCCATTCTGTTAGCCAGGAAGATGATAGTAGCAGAGCAGGATTAAGAATCGCTTTACTCAGCAGTGGTCTTAAATCAATGAATTAAAGGAATCAGGGAATGACAGATATCACCCCCAAGATCTGTCACATGCCCTATACCCACGGTCACTTTTTCGTTCAGTTTTATTTTTTAATTCCTTTTCATAACCACCGTACACATTTCATCGTGCCCCTGCTCCCGCCCCACGGTAGCTTCTCAGTCAGAGTTCAGACTGAACTAGGTCTACCTAAGGAGAAAGTGATGGTAAGGAGTTGTGGATGGTCATTCCAGGAAGCCTGGGCCCAGTTTGTATGAGTCCTACCCTTGACAAGTGACACCTCACTTAACTCCTGTGGATTTGCAGTCCTCCCATCTATGCTTTTGCACCATGCCCAACTACCCTGTATAATTATATGTAATTTGCCTTATAATTACATATAAGCCTGATGATTTGGCCTTATAATGGATCTGATCCAAAGCCTATTGATATTAATGGCAGTTTTCCCACCGACTTCAGTGAGCTTTGGATCAGGCTCAATATGGAATACTGCCTGTGCTTTATGATAGCTTTATATGAAAGAGGCTAGGTAAGTTTATTGGAAAATATATATTTTAGAAGTAATACAAAATGTATTTACAATTTGATAACAAATAGCATAGTCATGTAGTTATTAGAATTTCTCCTGGGAAACATATCTGTTTATGATCTCATCTAAAAATTCAATCTTATATCTCCATTGAAATGGACAGTAACTAAACTCTCAGTATTGTCTGTGTTTTTATCCTGCACAGAATATATTTCATTATACAAGTTTCAGGAAGACAGAATACTATTAAAAAATCATTAGCATTCTCCGTTGTGACAAATCATGAGACCACTAACCCATTTCAATAATCAATGAATTATGTTTAGTATTTTAGATGACTCACTAAGATGATATCAACAAAAGACCACAGCATTATTGTTAGCTTCTAATTAGTTTTCATTACTTCAGTTCTTCGCTTAAGAAGAAAATAACATTGTACTACTATCTGTTCTCATTAGAATCTTGTCATGTGAATCAGATATCATGATTTCTACTTTTGTATAATACGTAAATTAAAGTAGTGTGTGGTCCATGACTATACACTGACTTTGTTAGCATTCTGCATTTTGATTAGTTTATAGTCTTGGTAACCCATTGGGAAGTAAAATTGGTTAACCAATTAAAATTCAAAATAGGTCAAAGCAGCACAACATATGAACATACACGTCAATTCACAGAATGGACTATGCATTTAAAATCCCAATACCTCATCTGAGTGACAAAACATTTAATGAGAACAGAAAAAGGCACAACATAAATCAGTATGACACAAATTCTAAACAAAAAAGTTTGGGGAGGAATAGAACAAACTCAACCCACTCTAATTAGTCTGAAGATTGGAAATGTGTGATTTTATTAAGATGCTGTATTACAAAAGAGAGAGACCCCTACCAATTTATCTAACAGTCCAAGTTATAAAGTAATGTACAGTATAGCAGAGAGGGACACAGAGATTAATTAAGGTACTTAATACTTAAAAAGAGAAAACAATTCAGGTGCTGGATAAACCGTTTCTTCTTCTTAGTTGATAAAGGATAGTACAGAATTATTATGCTTAATTATGGGTAAAGCATCTTTCTACCATAGGTACCTAAAAGAATGGGTCACAACTGGTCTTGCCCATTGCGATTCCACTCAAATGAGTGGATTCACCCCACAAAGGCATTTGGTGCAGAATGTTTATTAGAGTATGCTAAAATTCTCTAACTCTAGTTGTTTGGAAGATGTGTTGTTTGGAAAATTGTGTTCATTATTGGCTAGATCTTTAGTTGGTATGAATCAGTGGAGTCAAATAAGAGCTATGTCAATTGATACAAACTGACAATTTGGTCCTATGTGTTGTCTGACAAAGTGATGTAATGTGAATTACTTGCATCAACATAGATTAAGTCACAGCTGAGGGTAATCCTAAATAAAATTTGTTAATATCTTAATGGAATATGATATTAAAATAGCTAGCAGTTCTTTATCAGTAGTAACTGATGGTTTTCATGAACAGATTATGTTACAGAGTCTCAAAACTTGTCTTTATTCTGAGATTACTGATATTATCTGTGGAGTTGGTAACACTACCTCTAGTTCAGGTGGCCTGAAACTCCAGTCGCAAGACCTTGTTTCCTGTTGCTTATGACTTTGGCAAATTTTAGTGTATGAGCTAAAATTTTCCATGCTAGGTGTCCGGCTCTGTTTGTTTGTTTTTGTTTTGGAAGATAAGGTTGTGGGCTAAAAGGTTCAGCCATTTCTGAGAGTGATGTTAGGAGAAAGAATTCGTACAATCGCGTCGTTGAGAAGCTCTAATACCTCTATGCTTTGGTGTAAGGACTTGACAAAGTACTACTTTGAATGTGCACTAGGGAACTTTTAGTGTGCACTAGCAGGGTCCACAAAGGCCAGTTAGTGCACGCCATGCTGGTGCAAACTAAAATTTACACCCCACTGGTGCAGGCTAACACACTATATGCCTTTGGAAAATCACAGTTTACACATGCTCAGCTGAGACAAAGGGTTCATCTACACTACTGCTGGGAGCATGCTTCCCAATTCAGGTTGACATGCGTTAGCTTTCTCGAGCTAGTGTGCTAAAATAGCAGTTTAGCTAGGGATAGCATGGGTGGCAGCTCAGGCTGGTTGCCTGAACACAAGTTCTCTCAGCCCCCCAGGTATGTACTTGGGCAGCTAGCTTGAGCAGGCACCTGTGCATCCCCTGGCTACACTAGCGTGCTAGCTTGAGAAGGCCTAGTGTGCGTCTGTTTACCCATGCTGGGAAGCACCATCCCAGCTGCTGTGTAGGCATACCCATAGAGTCTAGCAGCTCAATTTCCCAAAAGGCCACAGGGCTGCAGGGGATGAACAGGACTTTCCCTGCAGTTGCTGCTCTTGCCTGTTACAGGCTGCTGTAGCAGGAGGCACTGGACCTGAGAGCAGGGAGATGCTCAGTGCTCACTCAGTTAGCACCCAGGCAGTGAACAGGAAGCACCTAATTTGAATGTAGAGGAGTGAGAAATGGGTTGGGGGGTTGTGGTTGTAGGAGCCAAAGTACAGGAGTATTTGAAACCTTAATATTCCTTTAACGTAGCTTATGTGTATATAACAGAACAAGACCAGAATAATCCTGTGAGTGATTGGATTATTCTGTTTCTTCATTAAATGGGATTTTGAAGCATGTCCATTACTTAATTAACCCTAATGGATAGGCATATTTTCCTATTTTTAAAAATGTTAATGTTTATTAAAAAACCCAAGATTACAGTAATTGTATATTCAATTACTTATTAGTATTACCATAGGAACTGCCTGGAACAAATTAAAGCAACCACTAAATATGGAAACCATAATTTTAACATATTCAATTAAACATTATCTTAAAAAGCCTTAATCACCTGAGTAATTCAGTTGACTACCACGGGATGACTCAGACGAGTAAGGGTTTGCAAACTCAGGCTCCAAATCTCCTCACTCACCAGTTTGATTCTGCAACTGGAATATGCAATGTTGCCCTAAACAAAGAAAGCATTGGTGTCTCATTTATTCCTGCATCTCAATTTCTTCCTTAGGTCCCTCAATTCTTTCTAATCACTTGGCCATTGTTAGGTTTTGGCCTTACCCGTGGTTTTCAAATGCAGTCTATTCTAAGCCTACAATATATCCTGTGGATTGGAGTGGCACAAACACTGAGGCTGGCTGACTCTTACTAAAGCTGATTGATGATATAAAGTGAGTAGAAGTTACCAGGATCACGATGCTAAATGGGTGATTCATGTGCTCGACATGCAGTTAGAAAGGAGGGGACTTATCATTTGATCCTGGGGGTGGTGAGCTACTGAAATGAGAAGAATCTCCTTGATCAAGACTGGAAGATTAGCTACTCTTTGTTGGCTATGGATATCAGCAGAAGCCGACTTTAGCTGTTGTTTTGTTTGCTGCCCCTTTTGATCCTGTTGCTGCTGCTGCTGTCACCAGGACTCAAGCAGCCCCTCAGAGACTACACCACAAGTTTGTTATCACTGGGAGTACAGCCAAGGATTTTCTCCTACCTGTGCCTGCCACTATTGTTTTTTGTCCGACGCTTTAGTTTGTTGTTAGACTCACACTCACAGTGCCTACGGCCCTCATTCTTCTTTGGTTCTCTCTCTAAAAAGTGCAATGAAACTTGAAACAAATTTGCAACTCATTAATTTTCCTTCCAACTCCAAAACCAAGAAAGAAAATGAGCATCTTAATCATAGATGCTGATTTCAAGTGCATTTTTTAAAAGAAATGGCTATTATCTGAAAACTTAAGAAAGAACAAAGTAATTTAAGATAAATATAAATCAATGCCACACACACACACACAGTCAAACAAAAAGCAGGTAGCTGTTTAAAGTAGGCATATGTCTCTCATTAGTAGACTTATGCCTCTGAGGAACAAGTATTGAATATTGAACATTCAGGGCATGGCTACACTGGAAACTTCAAAGCGCTCCCGCGACAGCGCTTTGAAGTGCGAGCATGGTGGCATGCGAACGTTGGGACAGAGCTCTCCCAGCGCTCGTGGTAATCCAACTCCGCGAGAGGATTAGCTGGGAGCACGGCTCCCAGCGCTCGGAGCCTGTTTACACCGGCGCTTTAAAACTCTCTGACTTGCTGCGCTCAGGGGGGTGATTTTTCACCCCCCTGAGCCAGCGAGTTAGAGCGCTATAAAATGTAAGTGTAGCCAAGTCCCCAGTGAAAATACAGCATGTTACATTTTAGAAAGTAATTATTTCTGCTAATGGAGTTTATCCTCATAAATAAATAAAATGCTAATAAATCAACCCAAAACTCATGTGTATATTTGGCTATATATTACCTGTACGGATATCATTAATACCTTGGCGACCAAAATCAGATGCAAGGTTGTCATTTACAAAGGAACATAGTATAGCCGTCTACTCTCAACAATCTAGAATTTCAAGGCTGCCTGTTTACCTATTCAAAATACCTAATAATATATATGACATACCAGCTCTGTGGCATCCTTGCACTGTAAGCACTTTCTGAGAACTGATCAGCAAATACGTAAGAACATTTTGAAAATTCTTAATTCCTATACCTGTAGTACTACTGGTCTGATTCAAAGTTCATTGAAGTAATAGGAGTCTTTACACCGACTTTCAAGGGCTTTGAATCAAGGCCAGAAATAGCGATTTAAAAGATATTTTTAAAAATTGCTGAAAACATATATAATATTTTCTGATGATCTTTCTGGAAAAAGTCTGTTGTTCTGGGAAAGCTACTTTTTCAGCATTATTTGAGACCAAGGCCATCTTCCACAACAAAGTAATCTGACAAGGAGAATTGCTTTTCCAATTATCTCAAATTGTTTTCCTCTGCCAGGGAAAAACAAACCAAACCAAACAAAACAACATTGCAGTAACTTCTTTAATGTGTATGAGACAATGAAGAAAATATGACCTGAGCAAATAAATCCGTAGTGGGATTAATAAGAATAATATAATATGTTTGCAAAATTCCTGCCAAAAATATATAACACCAACCAATTCACCATTACATAACTAGCATTTAGTTGCACACAGATCTGTCCAGAATAAAAAGTTGTCTAGCAAACTTATACAAGGTAATTGAGTACTCTATTGATGTAAACAGTAACTATTTAATTATTGGAATTTCTGGGTCAATTATCTGGTACTGTGGGATATTGTAGTGATAATGTACTACACACTAGATACTAATCAGATGCTTGGTGCATCACTGAAACTGAGTAGCTGGGTGAGGTGCAAAAGGGAACAAACCCAAGGTCTGAAGTAGCATTCTGCAGCCCTACAGGTTTCCTTCTCCCGTCTCACCCTTGTATGATCCTGTTCAGAAACTCCTCACACAGCAAGGTGTGCCCTACACAGTGTGTGCCACCATTCACATTTGCTGAGATTTTTGTAAGTGACTAGTTATTTGGGGAACCTCCATTTTTGTGTGCCCAACTTGACCAACCTTAAAGAGGTCTGATTTTTCAGAAAGTGCTGAATACCTGCCCTCTCATAGTCAGCCCCCTCTGCAGAGTCTCAGATTGGGCATCCAAAAATTAAAGGCAGTCAAAATTGCTAGCCACCATTGTAAACTCTGTTAATTACCTATAAATCCTACCTTCTTGTGCTGTGCAACTGTACCAATTTCACTGCCAAGGAACCACCCATAGCTACCCCTTACACTATATGAGCCACTAGTGGCTGACACAAAGCTTGCTTCTTAATGACAGCTGCTGGAATTACTCAGATTAAGTGGTGGGGGCTTGTGTCTATAGTGCCAAGGGTCTTGTATTTGATCCCTAGTGACAACTGTGATGTACCTCTGCAAGCTTATAATAACACAACAGGAAGGGTGATAGAAACCCCACAGAGAAAGTACTCCCATTACTCTCACCTATGTTTTCTTCAGTGTAATATTCCTTTATGTTTTGGATAAAATAATTGTTTTAGAATAAAGCATGTGTCTCAGATACGATTCCTCTGCATGATCAATATACTATTCTAAATCAGCTAGCAATCATATTTGTACTGGGTGTTCTTTGTTCATAAGGTAATTGCTAAGTATGTTAACCATGAGATCCCTGATTGTACTGAAATCTTTTCCTTTGTTTAAATCAGTAAAGATATATGGATAATTTCAGGACTTGAACTAATGTTTCTATTTTACAGTTAGTCCCTAATATTTCTTCTCAGGAGATACATATCCCAGCTGCCTATCCACTTTTTCCCTTTTGTGAATCTGAAAACTCTTGATCATATGGACATATCCAGTCCTAGAAAAATGTGAAAATACATCCATTTAGTGGTACTTCAGCACCTACATCCATTGCAAAAGGATTTTTTGTATGGTCGGTTGTTTTCAATTTGTAATAATGGCAAAGCAGTTTTGCTAGCAAGGAAAACTTTCACCTTTCTTTTAAAGTGAAATCAGTGGACTCATTTGTGCCTGTTTAAGGGCAGACCATTGATTCAGAAAGTCACAATTCCTTGTTCTCTATTTGCTCCCATAAGAAAATAATCTGCTATTGGCCCTTAGCAGTAGCATGTTACTTCCTCCCCCTTTCCCATTCCAGCTCTGCTTCATTGGCCAGTGTCTTGGAAGCTGGAGCCAATGCTCTACTCATTCCATATACCTGTCCATCCACTCCCAACTCACTGGCTGGGGAAGGGCAGGCAGCCTGTGATCTCCCATCCTCCCCACCCTATGTCTGTTGTGGATATGTGGGGAGGCTGAGCAGAGGCGTATGTGTGGAAGTCTTACTCTCCATAGCACTTGACTATGTAGGACAATATCACAATCTGGTCCTATATGGTACACAATCATTTGTGCATACTATCTGAACTCACACAAATGTGTTATCTTCAGTTTTATACAATGTATATTATTTGCAACATCATCTGCTAAACCTTACAAATATTTCCTTTTTTTTTCCCTACACATCAGTCCTTGGTTTTCTGATTCCTGTATCTCTAAGGAATCAAAATTCAAAGTGACTTCATTTTGTTTACTTCTTCGTTCATTAACCAATATCATTAGTGATGTTGAGGTGAACATATCTATCTCTGTGAAAAGGATGCTTTTAAGTTATCTGCTAGCAGAAAGAGCACACATCCAAATATTGTGTTTTCCATAGGTTCAATGAAAATGGTGAATTAACATTTATTACCTGCATGTGAGTGATTTCTTCATAGCAGAATTGACACTACCAGATAAATACCTTGAAAAACTGTTTTATCTCAAAGTTTTTCTGGGAGAATGGGATATATTAAAATATTGTTATTGTTATTGTTAGTGCAAAGGTGTCTGAGAGGGAAAAGTTGGACTAATGTGTGGAACTACTTGGAAACTTTCTGAGGAAACTTTTTTTTTTCCAGGGGAAAATGACAATTTGTAGAAATTGAAATGTTCCATGGAAATGTAATGATTTGACAAAATGCCGACAGAAAACTGCCTGCCAGCTCACAGGTGGGCTCCTTGGCAGACCACCTGGCAGGTAGAGAACAAGCCAGGAGCCTGGAAGTCCCAACTCCCAAGCTCTTCAGCCAGCCAAGCTCCCAGCTCTGGGGCAGTTAGCCTGGCAGCCTGCCATGGAGTCTAGATTCCCAGAGCTTCCAGGTTCCCAGCTTCAAGGCAGCCTTCCAGGCTGCCTTGGAGTCAGGACTCCCAGGGTCTCTGAGCTGCACGATTCCCCAGCTGGTGGGTGCCAGGGCTTGAAGAAGCTCAGGGATCCTCAGAAATATTTAGACAAGGCCAACCTGAAATGTTATTTTGATTTTTTCTAAACAACATTTCGGAATTTGGGTTCTGCAGAAAATTTCAAAAAATCATTTTGCATTCTGTTTCAAAACAGTTTTTATTTTTTCCCCCACAGAACGTGGGAATTACAGTTTCCAGCCAGCTTTACAGCTGGCCAGTACAGATGTGGTGGAAGGACTGACAGCATATAACAAGTATAGTAGGGCTAAGCTGAAAAGAGCCTTAAAAGGAAAGATAATTACTTTATTGATGTGGAACAGAAGAGGGAGCCAGTTGAAGAACAGAAAGGGTATGTCTACATTGCAAATAAAAAGCCATGGCTGCCCCAGATAAGCTGCTTGGGCTTCTGGGGCTTGGGCTATGGGGCTGTTTCATTGCAGTGTAGATTTTCTGGCTCAGGCTGCAGCCCAAGCTCTGGGGTGCTCCCACCTCACAAGGCCCTCAAGCCAGGGCTCCAGCCTGAGCCTGGAAGTTTATGCTGCAATTAAACAGCCCTGCAGCCCAAGCCCTGAGAGTCCAAGTCAGCTGGCACAGCCTAGCTCTGGGTGCCTTACTACAGTATAGACATAGCCAAAGAGGCTGACATGGTCAGAGGGATGAACCAGGAAGATAATCTTTACAGAGGCAAAACAATGCCTTGACATTGTTGACTATTTTGTAAGCATCACGGGAGAGGTGAGTGTACAAGGTACCCCTGAGGGAAGATAATCTTCTGATCTTTTTTTTTTTTAATTTTTAACCTTCAAATTGGAAAATAAATGAAGAAAAATTACCTGTCTGGATTGGAAAAAGTGAACCTGGGGCCAGCAGAGAGTCATCCAGTTAGGTTCTTCCCCTTTCTGCCTTTAAAAACCTGTCGTTAACTGAAATCTCATTTGGTTGTTGTTTTTGTTCATGAGGCATAAGAATAAGTTCTTCCTCGGCTCTGATGTCTCTGGATGGAATAAATGATTAAAATTGGCTCCCTGCTATGGAAAGCCTAAACAAGAGCTAATGTTGCTTTGACATTTGTGCTTCTTTAACTTTAACCTGGACTGGTGTATGCCAACGATCTCCACACTGTATTTTCCACTGAATGCATCTGATGAAGTGAGCTGTAGCTCACTAAAGCTTATGTTCATATAAATTTGTTAGTCTCTAAGGTGCCACAAGTCCTCCTTTTCTTTTTGCGGATACAGACTAACACAGCTGCTACTCTGAAACCTGTATCTATAAGAGCTCCTTTTCCAAGCAGCTGGCTACCCTTCATGCAGCTCCTAGTTCTGATTCTGCACCCCTGTGCTCTGGGGGTGTATCAGTCTTTTTCCCAGCTCAGTGCTGTTATCCTCCTCTGCTCTTTCTTTTGTTCTTTCCTCGAACCTTCCTAGGCTTGATCCCCATCCTACTTGCCCTCCCCCCCCCCGCCCAGCTGCTCATTGGCTCAAAAACTCCAGATGGTACATAGTGAATGCTGTGCCCTTGTTTTGGAGTGGCACTTCCCCCCAGCTAATCAGCTCAGTGCAGAGTAGCAGGGATGGGGAAAGTGGGGAGAAAGGAAGGGCAAGGGGTTCTACCTAGTCCCATACCATCACCATATAAACACACCTGTACTCGTGTAACAGCAACACACCATGGCTTGGACACCCTCAGTATTACTGTATCACTTGAGTGGGGGGGCCCATTTGGCCTTTGAGAAGGCTGGGGTGTTCCTGCCTTGTTCCTCTGTCACCCCACCCCATCCCGGGGTCAGGCTTGGGTGCTCCTCCCCCACCGAGGGGCCAGATTCAGGTGCCTCCTCCCTGGGCCCCTGACCACCTCACTCTCCTCTTCCTCTGCCTCTGGCCCAGGACCAGGTTGGTTGCTTCCAGTGAGGATCCTTCACCATGTAAGCCAACGCATTAGTGGGATCCCAGTAACTCCTTTTGGTCCTGCCTCCCGGATGCTAGGACTAGGATCTCCTTCCCTCACCCTGTTTGGTGGCTTGTTACGAAAGTGACAAGGCCTCAGCGTGTTCAGGTGGACCACCTTCTCTGGTCTATCCACAAACTCTACCATAATCCTTGAACATTTTGGTGGGTTACCCATAGGTCTGGACAAAGTAGCTGCAGAAGGCTTCTGTGGTTGCCCTGGCTGTGATCTCCCTGAGGGGGCATGATGACCAGGAATGTGGTGTAATGATCCAGAAAGTAGAATGCACCACTCTGGTTTAGGTCCACCTTCAAGTGGTCCACAGCTACCAACTCCAAAGGTCCATTGGCCTCTATTGGCTGCAGGGGTGCCCTGTCCCCTCCCCTGGAGATCCTTTTGCTGATGCAGACTAGGCAGTTGTCATACCATTCTTGCATGGTTTGGACCATCCCAACTGAGTAGAACCTCCTGTGGACATACATCTCAGTATTTGGAGGACAAGGCGGCCCAAACCATCATGGTAGGCTTGTAGCACCATCACGACCGCTGACTGGGGCAGCACCATCTGGGTAATTTTTTCATTCATCCTGGGGACTCGGCTCTTGCGTCACAATCTGCCCTCTTCCTCACACACAGGATCTTTCTGACAATCATCCTGCCAGGTTCTGTTCCAGGTCCTAGGCAAGAGAGGTTCTCATCCTTCTGATGGAGTGAAGGATCACTTTAAGGCTATTGGCAAAGTCCCTGAGTGTTTCAGTAGGTTTTTGATCTGTTTGATCTGTTTGTTGGGGATGGAGGGGAAGGGAATCAGTGACGCATAAATCCGATCCAGTTGGTTAAAACTATTTGCAGTGGTATTCTTCTGGTCAGATGGCCAGGCCTGCACCTCCACTAGAGTGGCTCCCCCAAACTGGCCCAAAGGGATCCCTTCTGGTACTCAGGGAGGCTGTACATGTTAAACATGGATTCCAGCCCTGCCAGGAAAGCTGGGAAGAGTAACCACAGGGCCCCCAAGTGGTATGTCAAAATCATCTTGGCTTGGTAGGCTGCCAGGAGGGTGACTGGGTTGGAGGGGGTTGTGGAAGAGTCTGTATGATTCAAAGATTTCTGTGCCATCCAGTTATCTGTGTCTCATACACTGTCCCCAAGGATCCCTGCCTCAACTTCCCAAATCCTTGTCCCCTAAAGTAAAGGGGGAACTAGGAAGGGACCTTTGATTCTGAGTCACAATGTACTCACTTGACTGCTTCTGGGGCTCATAGTTATTCTATGCCATATGTATGTGTTACTGCTTGGGAATCATGATACAAAATATATTCTAACTATCCATAATTCCTGAGGGTTTATATATATATGTACACAAACACAAAGACTCTCTCTCTCTCGATATAGATATATACATATATGATGTATTCTATCAGCCATGGTTTCCTGAGGCACATTAGATTCCCAGATTCATGCTTGCTAGCAAAGCAGAAAAAATAGAGCAGGTGCATATCTAAGATGCTAAATGGAACTATTTTCAGTCCCTTTCAATAGTTAATTTTGAGCCTGCTCAAAGATAAAAGTTATTTGAAAGTGTGTATCTTGTTCAAGTGATATATATAACATCGATTCTGATCTTTTCTTTAGCATGGTATCATCTAATAACAGTGTATAGCTATGCCCTGCTTTGCAGTACTACCAAATGCAACTTTGTCATGCCATAATTATTTATGAATATTAATCTAAAATTAACATATATTTATGATAGACATATATTTTATTATAGCTAGCGCTTTGTCTTATTTAACTGCAGTCCAAATACATAGCTAACAGACCAGAAATCAGTTTTTCCAGTATTATGATACATTGCCTAGTGTTCTGGGACCCTCTGATGGAGAATTTATCTGAATTTACTTCTATAATCTAATATTGCATTACAATGTATGTATGAAATATTAATATCCCTCCATGCACTTAGCTCATATTTGTGAAATAAATAGTTTCCCTGTGGTCTGTCAAATTTCCCAGTGCTGTGAGTCCCTGTAATAGAAAACCACAGTATTTATTAGTTATAATGGGTGCACAGAAAGAAACAGAATTAAAGATGCTATAGTATCCTTAATTTTTACTTATCGGGTATGGAGGGGTTCAGCTCTTGACTGATGATGCATTTGCAAAGTCAGATACCTCAGTTAAAAGTGGAAATTCAGGGCCAAATACAGACCCCAACATCGACACCAAGTAGGTGCTGTTCTGAGAAGACAGAACATTAACCAGTTAGAAATCCTTCTGGTGTGTTAGAAGATTGTTCCATGTGGGGAAATGGATGCAGATTGGTTTATGATTTTAAAATGCTTAGTAGTGTGTGATTTACATAAAAGGTCCATAGAAGTAAATGAGTGCCAATTTATAGACTTGCTGCACATATTTTTAAAGTATGCGGAGGGTCAACACCATCTACCTTACAGATTTAAGGCAAAATGTAATGTTTTGACAGTTAGGATCCTTTCAGCAGGATATATCCAGAAATTTCTGGGAGCCAACAGCTCCTGATAGGACACAGAATCCATGAGAAATTCTGCACTCAGTTATACCGTTGCAAAAATAGAGTCAATCAATTTAAACCAAGTTACTATTAATTTATTCCAGCGTAAATGACAGCAGAATTTGGTCTCAGGCTTCCACGATAGAAGAATTATTTGGAAGCAAGTCTGATCTGCCAAGGAAGGTAATACAATACAAATTAAAACTCCACAATGATTCTTGCTGTGTTGAAACCACATCCATGTGGCACACAGAAGATGATCTGGATCTAGAATGGAGCGACTCTCCTAAATGGTAGCAGCTTATCTTTGATTCTTCAGCAGTGACTACTTTCTTGTTTTTCAAAACAGCAGCAAAACAAATAAAACTTCAAAAATCTGAAAACCACCTGCAAAACCGTAGAGTAGGGAAGGGGAACATCATCAACAGGGGGAGATAGAGGATGATGCTTGTCATAAATGAAAATAGTCAGCCAGGAAAAAGAACAATTTTGGGCCATGGACACTTTAAAAATCCCAGCTACTATTCATTCTATCAGTGAAAACATCAGTCCAACAGCCTTATGTTCAAACATGCAGGATCACCTTTGATGTGATAAGTAAAGTACCTGATGGGCTTTTAAGAAAGGCTAATTGCCATATATGGCAATGGGGCCAGAATAAGTCACTGTGCAGAGGTAGCCATGCAGAATGCTAACGAAGCATTCTTCGACCATTGATGTAGGATTCTCCTCTTAGAACAGCAACTAGTCCCTGTGATAGCAGAACACAAGATGCCCACAGAACCTTTAGGTGCCAGCAGCCAAGGATGTTAAGATTACCCAACTGAGTCTTCCCTGTGTATCTGTATAGGTTTAGATTTCAGAGTGGTAGCTGTGTTAGTCTGTATCAGCAAAAACAATGAGGAGTCCTTGTGGCACCTTAGAGACTAACGAAAGCTTATAAATAAATTTGTTAGTCTCTAAGGTGCCACAAGGACTCCTTGTTGTTTTGATATAGGTATAATATCTTTGAAGTCTATGTTTCCCCCTGGGTGATAGGTGATATATTAATAGCAGTTTTCACTCTTTACAGCTGTTACTTATGGGATAATGGGACACCGGATCTGCATATTTTGAACATGGACCTTGGTTTATTAAAGTGACTCATAATTGGGAGTCCAAAGTAGCATGTAATAATAAGAAGTAAAACATAATAATTAGTTTCTAGTATAAGAACACTTCAGAAAAAAATGTTTCAAAAGTTTAGTTGACAGAGTATAATTAAAACTTTAATTTCATCTTAATTTTACACTGCTGTTATTATAATGGAAGCTGCTCATGTTCAAAACTGGTAAGTCAACCTCCCTATCCCTTGCAATGACAAATCCAAAGTAACCTTATCATTATACTGTAGGTGATGTATGTGAATTTATTCTTTTCTACTTAAAAGAATTATAGGCCATATCCTCAGCTGGTACAACTCAGCATAGCTCCACCTACTTCAAATGGAAGTCCATTTACACCAGCTAGGAATCTGGCCAAATGTATTTCTAAGTTCTGGGGAGCGACAGTTACTAGAAAAATAGAACATTTAGTTAAAAATGGAGGTGAAGGGGTGTCCACCCCTCAAAGCACTGACCAGGGTTAAGGTGGCCAGGAAGGCCAATTAACTGCCCGTGCTGCACCTGGAGGAGGAGCCAGGGAGCAGAGAATGAAGTGATTGCAAGCAGCCCTTCTGTGCAGGAACAGGTGGGGCCTATAAAGCCAGGTAGAAAGCTGCACAATAGAGCTGTGGAGCAAGGCTGCAGGAAGGCACGCAGTACTCCCTCCCTGGGAAGAGAGTTCCTGAAGCTGGTACACCCAGACAGAGAAGGGGAACCGGGGTGGTAGGAAGCAGTCCAGGGAAGGAGCCAAGGGCAGAGAAAGGAAAGCCCAGAACTGCTGAACTGAACGTCCCTAGACAAGAACCTGGAGAAGAGGGAAACCCTGGATTCCCCCACCATCTGAGGTCATGGCACCAGGGCAGTGAATGGGAAGACTGCCTAGGACTGATGACGGACTGAACCCCAGAAGGGTTCAGTGACCTAGCCAGAGGGCTAAGTCATCAGGAGGACATTGTGGGTGCTGGAGCAAGAGGAGCTGCAGACCGGAGTCAGAGTGATGGTGTGTAAACCGCAGACGGGCCTCGAGAGCTAATCCCCAAAGTGACCAGGAGGAGGCGGTGAGTGGAGCATCCCATCACAGTAGGAAAAACACTCTAGATATGCAAAATTATTTCTCTGTTTCATAAAAATCAGGAGCAATTTATAAAATGTCTCCTTTTTGCACTGCAAAAAGGATTTGAAAATTTGTGACATTCTGTAAAACATTTTAATTACTCAGAAGTTTGTCTTCGACCTCCATATGAATTGAGTAGGGAATTCTCATTATATTAAAGCTTTATGTGAAGAAACAGAAGGTTATTTGTCTTCCATAGAGTTATAAGATTGTAAGTCATGGGTTTTGCCTCTTTGCTAAGCCACTATTAACCTTTTTCAGTGTTAATATTCCTTTTTAGTCATTTTCTGTTCATCTGAATTCTACTCTTACCATTCTACAATCTAAAACTGATACAGACATCTTTAGTCTGTTTGGATAGCTAGAGTCAATTAAATTTGGAGCAAATCTGTACTATTGGGATTCTCTACTGCAAACCTTCTGTTGGGCTTTACAACTCAACAATCATTCTCCTTAGTACTAAGGATCAAGTACTTAAAATCACAAGACTGGCCATAAAAAGTACTGTCAATAACCTGTTTGCCCATCTATTACATCAGTCAGTGCTCAAACTAAGTGCAATTTTAGTTGACTAGCCAATATTCATTTAACTCTTTTTTTTATTCAGTCATTCAATCATAATGCAGGCAAATCTCTTATTGATGTCAATGGAAGTTTTGCCCATCTGAAATTGCAGAATCAGACCCTCAGAGTATAGGACAAATCTTCATACCACAAGCTGAATTTTCAAGAATCAGAATTGGAAGGGACCTCGAGAGGTCATCTATCCAGTCCCCTGCACTCGTGGCATGACTAATTATCTAGACCATTCCTGTCCGGTGTTTGTCTAACCTGCTCTTAAAAATCTCCAGTGATGGAGATTCCACAACCTCCTTAGGCGATTTATTCCAGTGCTTAACCACTCTGACAGTTAGGAATTTTTTCCTAATGTCCAACCTAAACCTCACTTGCTGCAATTTTAGCCCACTGCTTCTTGTCCTACCGTCAGAGTTTAAAAAAAAGACAATTCTTCTTCCTCCTCTTTGTAACAACCTTTTACATACTTGAAAACTGTTATCATGTCCCCTCTCAGTCTTCTCTTCTCAAGACTAAACAAACCCAGTTTTTTCAATCTTCCCTCACAGGTCATGTTCTCTAGACCTTTAATCATTTTTGTTGCTCTTCTCTGGACTCTCTCCAATTTGTCCACATCCTTCCTGAAATGTGGTGCCCAGAACTGGACACAATACTCCAGTTGAGGCCTAATCAGAGTAGAGTAGAGCAGAAAATTTACTTCTTGTGTCTTGCTTACAACACTTCTGCTAATACATCCCAGAGTGATGTTCACTTTTTTTGCAACAGCGTTACATTGTTGACTCATATTTAGCTTCTGGTCCACTATGACCCCCAGAACCCTTTCCGCAGTACTCCTTTCTAGGCAGTCATTTGCTATTTTGTATGTGTGCAACTGATTGTCCCTCCCAAAGTGGAGTACTTTGCATTTGTCCTTATTAAATTTCATCCTATTTACTTCAGACCATTTCTCCAGTTCATCCAGATCATTTTGAATTTTAATCCTATCCTCCAAAGCACTTGCAACCCCTCCCAGCTTGGTATCATACTCAAACTTTATAAGTGTAGTCTGTACTCATCAGCAAGCGGGTCCCTTTATGCCACTATAGCAGTGCAGATGGGTTTTAAAGAGGGTGCAAATAAAGTTAAAGTAAAAATAATTTATTCCCACTAACAACCTCTTTGCCCAGGCGTTAATATAGATGAGTGTTGTTCGTATAGATCAGAATCAGGCCCAGTATGTATAGTACACAGAGTCCTTCACCTTCTGAGGAGTAATACACATTTTATGTATTGATTCAGAATGACCATTCATGTGAACAACAGGAAAGTGAAGCCAAGAAGAGGTTCTCTTTTGTATATCCTAGCCAGTGACCTGTGTATTTTGCAGGGGTTAATCTGGGCTACATTCTTCCTGTGATGACTCCACCCAGCATGTACATTCTGGCTATTGATTTTCAGACTCTTTTCAAGGTTGTCTCTCTCTGGCAATAGGACACTGGCCCCCTGCTCTGCAGGGCTATTAGTAGAAACCAGTTGCCCTCCCCTCTTTCTCAGTGCTCCATACATTTCATACTAAACCACTGCCAGTCTATATTTTCATGTTCCTAACACATTTCTAATTGTGTTTACATGACTGATTTTTCATCATTAATTAATTAATTTTCAGATTTAAGTTAAAGAGCCACATATATATTTTATGGGAAGATCTGGCACATTATTTTGCAGAATTTATATTAGCTCTTGTGAAGAGAGCTTGTCCATTTTAGTGTTTGACTCAGCAACTGTCTGAAAAGGTTTCATGGTCTAGGAAATAATTTTCTCAAACAAATGTAGATCACTAATTTCTTTTGGAAGTGGATCAGCTAACATGCTATTCAGGACAAACCTGGAGGGCAATTTGCTTGCCTCAAGTTTTGTGAAACAGAAATGACACAATGTTAATTTGCTTTTAAACTGCATGCCATGTCTAAGAATTAAATAAGCAACTGGATGAGAACAAACTGAATTCATTTAGATATCAGACATGCAGTTCACTCATTTTACCTGATTGTAATAGAAAAGCGTTTTGTATGAGCAGTGAACATACTTACATTTCTCATGCTCAGCCGTTTCAAAACACACAGGGCCAAATACTTTGCTGGTTTACACTGTACAATCCTATTTGAATAAAATGGGACGGTATCACACAGAATTTGGCTCATTGTTTCTTGCCCTGCTAAGACTTTATGATGTTGTTGTTGTTTATACTATTGTAACTCCTAAAGGCCTCAGTCTGGTTTGGGGCCCTATTCTGCTAGTTTAACACAACTACATAGAAACCCATGGTCCTATCTTAAGGAGCTTATGAGTTTACAGTCTAATGCCCTGATTCTGAAAACACTTGAGCTATTCATTTATGCAAAGTTACTCCTATGCATAACTTAACTCCATGGGTCAACTCATGAATATAAGTGTTTTTAGGATCATGGTCACATTTTATATTAGCTATATAGTAACAGCCAATCATTCATCAGATTTGTTTCCCTTCCCATCTGAAGTCTATGATAGTCTATACTCTTCCAATCAATTTTTGTCAAAAGAGAGAAGCAAGACCCTTTTACTAATGATAGAATTTGAGACTTTATATAATTAAGTCTTTATATGTTTCAGATAACCCAGTTAGGCAACAGATTGCCAATATGCATAAATTAATCTTAGCTGAGAAGGTCCAGACAGATGTTCATGTTATCTCATAAAAGTTCAGACATTCAGCATTGTTTTATGTGAATGCAACTTCGCACAAAAATGCTCACACACAAACTCATTGGTATCGGAAAATGACTTCAGACTAGGCCTCAATTCAACTAAGCAATTAAGCATGTGAAGTCAATGGGACTAAAACATATGCAAAATGTTTTGCTAAATCATGGTCCCAGTGCTCCAAGGTATACAGAATAAGTCCAATATAAGCACATCTTAGTTGTGATTTTTTTACTCTTCTCAGTAGTAAATGAAACTTTAGGTCCCACTTGTGTGAGTACTTATGCATGTACTTTATTTTATTCATGTCATCATACTTTATTTTATTCACAGTAATATTGAAATCAATGGAGCTACTCATATGAGTGAAGTTATACACAGATATAAGTGTTTGCAGAATAAAGGGCTTAAACAGCCAAAATGAAGAAAGAGTCAGGGATAGCAGAAGACACCCATATATTCTACCAAAACAAAACCAAAAACTACCAGCGGTGGGATTTTCAAAAGCTCTCAGCTCTGGCCCAACTCTGCTCTTATTGAAATCAATGATAAAACATTTATGTCATTGGGAGAACAATTAGACCAACATCAAGTGCCCTTGAAAATACCACCCCAAATATACTATTTATTAGACCTAAATAGTACTTACTCCAGCCATACCTCCCCATTTATCCATTTTTTTCATATCTTGTATCTTATCATAATCCTAGACTGTGATCTTCTGAGTCATGTAGTGTCATTTTTTGGAGAGTTTGTACAATACCAAGCACATTGGGGTCCTGATCCTTGATTGAGACCCTTAGACAATGTTGTAAACTGAAAATAATAATAATAATCATTAATCATTATTAAACAATTATGCCCCAAGCCCCTGGTGTGAGCTCTCAAGGTACATGTGAATATGATAAGGCAAAAGGAAAAGCATGAAAGCCAAATTTTCAGCACCTCTGAAATATTAAAAAAATAACAAGAAATGGAAATTTGGAGTGAAAACAACATTTAGTTTTTGCTCTCATAGGTCCAAAGAGCCTCTTAATGTCAGTATTCAATTTTGCATTTCAACTTGTCTTCAGGGCTGAAGCTAAAAAACGTATAGTAAACGAACCTGAAGCTATCACTACTGACCTAAAATTTGAGAACATACGCATGCTGAGTCCACTCGATTGTAGAATCTCTGGGTGTGATGGGGTGTCCACCCCACACATGCTCTGAAGGGGTTAATGGAGGCCAGATGGGCCAGTTAACCTATTAAGCAGCAAACAAGGGAGATGCTGGCTGCGAAGAGAGCCTTGATTAGAAAGAAGCTTGCCTGAGCAGAGGTGAGCTGGCTAATACAAACCTAGGAAGCTGGCAGAAGCAAGGGTGGCTGGAAGGAAGTTTTTGGTCACCCTTTGCTTAGTAGAGGGAGAAGGAGGGAACCCAGGGAAAGAGTTGGACCTTGGGGGCCTGGCCTGGCCAAGAGGGAGGGCATATCCTGAAGAGAACAGGGTGGAGAAGAAAACGTAGGGTAGGAAGCAGTCCGGGAGTAAGCAGCAAGGTTGCAGACTGAACAGACCTTGGCTGTATGTTTTAGGGTTCCTGGGTTGGAACCCAGAACAAAGGGTGGGCCAGGATTCCTCTACCTGCCACTGGGGAAGTTTCACTGGTGGGGCAGTGACCTGGAAGACTGCCTGGGTCACTGTGAGACAGACAGAGACTATATGCTGGAAGAGGGGACTGCTGAGTGATGTGGCTGGAGATCCATTGAGGTTGCTTGAGCAAGAGAGGGGCCACAGACTGACAGGGAGATGGTATGCAACTTCAGGAAGGGACATCAGCCTTGCGGTGTTAATCCCCAGAATGGCCAGGAGGAGGCTGGAGCACCCTGCAGTGGGTGGAGCACCCCCTCACTCTGGTCATATATCTACTTAAATGTTTCTGTGTGACTCCTAATTTGATGAATAACTGGGGCTGTGTAAAATGTTAATCTAGAACCCTGACTCCCCACACCACCATACATTTGGGTTCTCGGCCTAGGTATGAGCAGCAGCCTAGGTCCGGAGTATGGTCCTAGGCTGATGCTGTATGTTCAGGACTAACCCCTGAATCCCCACACCTATTTCCCAAATCTCTCTGGTCTTCTGGGGAGCAAGTTACCTGATCCTCCTCCCATCCCTGTTATAATTGGATTGTAGGCAGGGACTGTCTTTTTGTTCTGTGTTCACACAGTGCTTAGCCCCGTGACTGGGGCTCTTAGGTGCTATGGTAATAAAAATAATAATAAACCACAATGCTCTTCAGGGATGACTCCACCTGCTGTCTTCTATCTTCAGGGTCATACACTAGGTAGGACAACTGCCCTTTAATATATCAGGGCCTGAGGGAGAGGCAGGATGGGGCAAGTTCATTTGCAAATTAAACAATAGTAATTGAATTTTAAAATATCTCCTGGGGCTCCTTGATCACCAGGAAGGAATTAACTCCAGCAAGTCATTATTGCCAGGAAACAGTTATGATTATTTTATTCTATTACAAACATTTCCAAATGCTTTGCAACAAGGTCAGTTACCAAATACATACATACCAAGGTGATAGGCATCCCGGAAATATATAAAATAGATCGACAGAAGATTGTTACCACTGTAAGCTGAAAGACAGGAAAGAAATCTTGAGTGTATGCATTTTTGTAATGCATAATACAATTTCATTAATATGTATAGGGCGCTTCTTTAGAATTAATGTACTATATGTTAACCAACCAGCTTCCTCGAACCATCTCTCAACATTCCACTCAGCTTGCAATTAATATTTAAACATCTTTTTCCCCCTCTGTATTTTTGTATTGCTTCAGAATGACAAATATTTTTACATCTTGAATAAATGTTAGCCAGGGTCCTTAAATTAATGTTTGTGTATATTTTATGTTTTGTCTGTGTACTGAATGTCTGACTATCTGTTTCCAACTTTCATTGCATGCTAAGTACTTTGTATTTTTCATGCTTGCGTTTTTCTATCTTGAATTTATGTGCTCTCCAGAAGCATTATTTATGGGACTATTCTATGATTAATGTTGTTCCTTGCAGTTTAATTGCAAAAGGTACCACCATAAGGTGTCAGAGGTGCCATGTTGAGTTCAAGGGAGCCCTTCCAGACTCCCAACCTATTCAAAGTAAAAATTGCTTGATGCAACCTTTGCCAGGGCCTGATCCAAAGCCATTAAAGTTAATAGAAAAATTCACATTGCCTTTAATGAATGGTACATCAGGCCCTAAATGCATTTTCTAGAGATGTGTGGAGGACACAAATCTTGTTTTGCAAAGGATTTCAAGAGTTTTAAAATTCATTTTCATTACAAGTTGAATCAAAATCCTAACGTTTAGAAATTTTCAGGAAATAAAATAATTTCAGAGTGAAATGTTCCATTTCAACAGAATCACCATATTTAATTTTTGCCATTAAGTTTTATAAAGTTTTGACACTGTCTGAATTTTTTCCCCCCTAAACAAAATTTCAGCAAAATCATAATTTTGCAAAGCACTGCAGTTTAGAAGGAATAGAGCACTCAGATGAAAAATCACAACACCAAAAACCATATTGCAACTGCACAGTATGCATAAATTGGTGTTTTAGGGTTTTGCAAATGGTAAGGTAATTATTATGTCCTGTTACGGATTGCAAACAATAATTTTTATATATATGTGCCATTTCAGCTAACCTAGGACAAAACACATGGGAGCCAGAGATAAGCCTTCTTAATTTGGTCCACAGATGACACCACTTGACTATCAGAAAAGACTGACAGTCATTATTGGGATATAAACCTAATGGTCAGAACAAGAGGTGGGAGTCAGGCCAGGTCAGATATGAGGAGGTCAGAGCCTGAGATAGGCATTAGGAGGCAGGCAGGGTCACCATCAAGCAGTAGGAGCAGGTATTGTGAGGGAGACAGTCCCAAGCAGGGAGAACCCAGCTTCATGGACAACTTCTTGTTCCAGTACTTGGTTTAAATAAGAGCTGGGAAACACTCAGGGGACCCCTCATGATCAACCAGTCAGATCGCAAGACTGGAGTCTTCTGACAGAGTTCAGATTCTATTCTGGCAGCTTTTAGCAAGTTACTGGTGGCAGGTTCTGTTACTGCCTACCTCCTAAACACTTTGCAGAACAGCATTCAGGAGCCTGAATCCTTGACACTGACCTCAAAACTTGCTGATTTTAGAGCATGTTCAGCTTGCTGAAGCTATCCCATCATAACTGATTGTTTAATTAGTTGCTTTAACCTAAGACACAATAAACCCCAAACCTATAAGACAGCCTTCTAGAACCTAGGAAGAACACATAGCAAATTTTTCTGTGAAATCCATTAGGGACATTGGCATGCAGATCTATTTTACTGGTTCAGGTGCTCAGAGAGGTTTTTCTATGCCCCCACTTTCCTACTAACAGCATAACAACAATATGCACATGAGAAGAAGGCCTAGAGCACAGGGAGCATACAAGAAGAAGGGCGCCGTACAGGAACATGATGAAATGCTACCAGGTTTTTCAGGTGTTATCTCCACACACATGTACAAAGTAGAGATAAGCTTGAGCAATTAAGTTCTGGTTCCAGACTGAAACCTCATGAAAGTATAGGATGTTCAGATCAGGGTTTCAGTCTGGAATTTCTGGAATGGACAATATCTCATCTGTTCTGCAGCAAGGAACATTTTGTTTAACAAACATTTCATGAAATTTTTTTTGTCCCAGTCTTGACCTCCTTCTTTCAAGGGAGTTTTTCTTGAGTAAGGGACTCGGGTAAGGGGCCAGCACATGGCTGCGGCCTGTGCCACTTCCCGCAGCTCCCACTGGCCAGGAATGGTGAACCGCAGCCACTGGGAACTGTGGGAGGGCACCGTGCTTGCAGATGGTCAACGTAAACAAAATGTCTCGCAGCCCGCCAGCAGATTACCCTGATGGGCCGCATGCTGAAGGTTGCTGACCCCTGACATAAAGCAAAAAAGGCAACATAGCCCTCAGTTGTGAATCAGACAAAGTATACACATCATCCAGAGGCAGGGGGCAACCCCCCCTCTGATTTAAAGTCAAACAAAACTGTTTCCTGTTGAACACTGTTAACATGACCTCTATTAAACAGGAGCTTTAAGTTGGTTGGTTGCTTTTTGGCATTATTTTAACAAAAGAAGCTGATTCCTTGGAGCTGTGCTTTGTAGGGCCATGTCTACACTACATACTTTGGTTGACACAAGTTATGTCGGCATAAAAAACACTACAGTTAGCATACTGCATGTGCATATTTGGCTCCTTGTGTCCGTATTGTGTCTACTCACCAGGAATGTGCATATGCCTGCACAGTGTGCTGCATCTTGGGTAGGTATCCCACTGTGCAACCCCCCCAACCCCCGCCCCCAGTGCCTGAATTTTGGAAGTTTTGGCAATGCATGTAGGGCAGAAAGGAGTTGCACACGGGTGACTGTTTCCATCCCATAATGTCATCTATAGCCCATCCTTTTTGTACCTTTTTTCAAAACCCACAAACCCATGTGGTTCTCCTCACTGTCTACCATCTCTGACAGAAGCATGGAGCCTGCACAACTCTGCACTATTGTAATGAGCATTGCAAGCACAGGACACACAATCTTCTGCTATTTGCAGAACCACAAGGAGAACTTATTAAGTGGGGAACATGATGATTTCTTGGAGGCTAGATCACTGTGGGACACCGTGATAACCAATCCAAAGTTATTAGTGGTATTCATGGAGCAGCTGCTGATGGTGGAGTGCTGCTTCTGGGCCTGAGAAACAGGCACTGACTGGAGGGATCACATTGGAATGTAGTTTTGGGATGATGAGCAGTGGCTGCAAAGCTTTTGGAAGTTCAAGGCTACGTTCCTGGATCTGTGTGCTGAGCTTGGCCCCACCCTTCAGTGCAGGGACACCAAAATGAGAGCTTCACTGACAGAAGCAAGTGATGATCAAACTGTGGAAACCTGCAATGCCAGATTGCTGCTGGCCAGTCAGAAATCATTTTGGAGTTGGAAAATCCACTGCAGGGGCAATTGTCATGCATGTGTGCAGGGCCATTAATGGCATCCTGCTACACAGGAGTGTTACTTTCAGCAATGTGCAGGGCACAGTGGATTGATTTGCAGCAAAGAGGTTTCCAAATTTTAGTCGAGCAATAGATGTCACACGTATCCCTATTTTGGCACCAGATCACCTTGCCACAGAGTACATCAACAGAAAGAGCTACTTTTCAATGGTTATGCAAGCACTGGTGGGTCACTGGGGATGCTTCACTGACATCAATGGGGCTGAGGGAAGGTGCATGATGCTCACAACTTTAAGAACACAGGAGTATTCAAAAAGCTACAAGCAGATACTTTTTTTCCCGACTGTCAGATTACCATGGGGACTGTTGAAATGCCAATAGTGATCCCAGGGGAACCCCACCTACTCCGTGCTCCCGTGGCTTTAAAGCCATACACTGGCCACCTTGACAGCCCCAAGGAGAAATTAAACTACTGGCTCAGTAGGTGCAGAATGACAACTGAATGTGCTTTTGGTAGACTGAAGGGATGATGGTGTTGTTTACTCGAAAGATTGGATCTCAGTGAGACAAATACTGCAGTGGTTATAGCTGCCTGCTGTGTCCTGCATAATATCTGTGAAACAAGGTGTGGGGAGTTTCTGCTGGGGTGGGGGGAGGAGGTGGAGTGGCTGTCTGCAGGATATGAATAGCCAGTTTGAACACCAGGCATATAAAAAGAGCTCAAGACAGAGCTATATGGTTTAGGGATTCTTTGAAAAAGCACTTTAACAGTGAACCACAGTAATGCACTGTGGGGTACTGTGTTCTAACTCACCCTGCTCTTCTGGGGCCTGTTAGGAACTGTGTAGTGCTTAGTGTACATGTATAAATATAACACTGTCAATGTACTTATTAATTTTGTGTGTTACGGATACTATGAGTTGTGTCACATTGTATAGTAACAAGTAATTGGTTGCTTTCAGAACCACTAGGCACTCTGCAGTATACATTGGAAACTAAGAAAGATTAATTGTGTTCCAAATAATAGGATTATTATTGCAAAATCAGTGAAAAGAAAAATCTGTGCAATTTTAAAGAAAATATGTCAAAATTTAATAAATTAATAGAACTTAACTTATGAATGGGAAAGAACATTCATGTCCATTTCAGATAAACATACACCAACTGTGGCTTTCACAGGTCACTGTACGTGAAGCTGTGGTGGTATTTAATGTCTCTCTGGGTGGAGTAGTAGGAGTAATGCAGCGGCCCTTGATGCCACGTGGAATGTTGAATGGGAAGGTGTAGGGAGGTGCTGCAATGGAGTTCTGCCGAGACTGCAGAGGGCACTAAGCCCAGGAATGTTAAACTTGCAGGTCCACAAGAGTCTGTGCTGCCAGAGAAGCCCCATTATGTCCTTGTGCATCTCCCTCTCCTTTTTCTGCTGTGACACCTGAGCCTTTCTCCTCTCCAGTCTTTCCTTCTCCAGGCTGTCTGTAGTTTTCACTGTCCAGACCCTGGGCTCACGGTCTGATACTGCATTGGCTTACGGGATCTCACTGAACATGTCATCCTGAGTCCTTTTCTTTCTCCTTCTTATCTGACTCAGATTTACTGAAGATGTGGAGTGGGGGAACTCTCAAGGCCACAATGGTAGCAGTTGCAGAAAAACATGTGTCAATATAGTCACCACATAAAGCAAAACTGAGGCTAGGGACACCATCCCTGCCCATCCCTTCAATCTACCAAAAGCACATTCAATTGAATGGAATGGCTTCTATATGAGGAGAGATTAATAAGACTGGGAATTTTCAGCTTGGAAAAGAGATGACTAAGGGGGGATAAGATAGAGGTCTATAATATCATTACTGCTCTGGAGAAAGTAAATAATGAAATGTTATTTACTCCTTCTCATAACACAAGAACTAGGGGTCACCAAATGAAATTAATAGGCAGGAGGTTTAAAACAAACAAAAGGAAGTATTTTTTCACACAACCCAGAGTCAACCTGTGATTCTCCTTGCCAGAGGATGTTGTGAAGGCCAAGACTATAACAGGGTTCAAAAAAGAACTAGATAAATTCATGGAGGATAGGTCCATCAATGGCTATTAGCCAGGATGGTCAGGGATGGTGTCCCTAGTGTCTGTTTGCCAGAAGCTGGGAATGGGTGATGGGATGGATCACTTGATGATTATCTTTTCTGTTCATTCCCTCTGGGGAACCTGGCATTAGCCACTGTCAGAAGACAGGATAGGTGGACCTTTGGTCTGACCCAGTATGACTGTTCCTATGTCCTTATGTCTTTATGTTCCCCTAAACTTAAAACAGTAAAATACATGCTCATTGATACTTCTGCTTGGGCTTCCTTGTTCACAGCACCAGCCAAGGTGAGTATGGCCCAACAGGGATGAGGGAAATGAGGAGGGAATTGCTCAATTGCATGAAACTATGAGTATAGGGCACTGGCACTGTATACTGGCATCATTTTCCACAGGCAGTGGTGATGTTAGCTGATATCTCACTCTTGAGGATAACAAACAAAGGTAGAGAGAATCCAGTGGCTGCTGGCATCCGGATGCCACTCAGGCACATGTGCTGCTAGCCTTTGCATTGCAATGGTGCATGCCAAGTTATGGCTGAGTTGCATGGGAAAATGTTCTACCACAGAAGAAGAAATAAGGCTGCCATCCCAGAAACCTTTGGGAGAGGATCACAAAGTATCTCCAGGAAAGTTTCATCAAGATCTGTCAGGAGAATTCAAGGGACACCCCTGTGTAGATTTAAAAAAAAAACCCTGCTCTGCCCCCCCCCCCCCACTTAACTCGTCAGAGTAATGAAAAGCAGATAACTCTACCTCTCTATGTTGTACCACTATCTCTTCTAGTATAAGTAAATTAATGAAAAGTTGACAGCTGTGTCCTGTTAAGCTGGGGGTGCCATCACTGTAATGGGAAATAAATGTACACACTTACCTAAGAATCCTTCACCTGCATCAGGCTCATCCATGCTTGTCTGCTGGGAATCACTGGATTGTGGTAGAGTTTCAAGCAGGTCCTGGCTTGTGGCATAGCTGGCCCAATCAAATGTCCCCCATACTTCTTTTCCTCCTTCACCCTCCTTCTTGTCCGCACTGTTCAAGCCAGGGGCCTGTGGCTCAGGCTCCTCAATGGTATCAACAGCGGTCTGTGGAGTGGTGGTGGCATCTCCATCAAGTATGGCATGCAGCTCTTTGCAAAAGTGGTAGGTTTGCACCTTGGCACCAGCTTCACTGTTGGCATCCCTGGACTTCTGGTATGCCTCCTGCAGTTTCTTCACTTTCACACGATACTGTTGCTGGTCCCTGTCATACTCCTTCTCCTGCATCCCCTGTGAAATCTGTTCATAGGTGTTAAGGCTTCTATGGCTGGTCCGCAGCTGTGCTTGCACAGCCTCTTCTCCTCACAGGCCCAGGAGATCCAATATCTTGTGTCTACTCCAAGCTGGAGCACGTTTGGAGAGTATAGCTGGCATGGTCAGCTGAGCAGTTGCACACAACCATGGAGAGCTGCTCTGTGTGCTTGTCAAGTTGGGCAATCAAATAAAGATATTTCAAAAATCTTCCTGGCTTTAAAAGGTAGGGGACCTTCCAATTTATGTGACCCACTGGGCTGTGGAGTTCACATTTGTGACCAGAACACTCAGTGTTGGGCATTGTGGCATAGGCGCCAACTTCCCCTCTTTCCCATGGGTGCTCAACCCCCGTCCCCACTCCACCCCTTCCATGAGGCCCTGCCCCATCCCACCTCTTCCCACCCCTGCCCCACCCCCATTCCAACCCCTTCCCCGAAGTCGCCGCCCCAACTCCGCTCCTCCCTGCCCCTATTCCAACTCCTTCCCCAAATCCCTGCCCTGGCCCCGCTTCTTCCCCTCCTCCTCTCCTGAGTGTGCCATGATCCTGCTCCTCCCCCTCCCCTCCTTCCCTCCCAGAATGTGCTAATGCTGCCCAACAGCTGTTTGGTGGCGGCCCAGCGGGAAGTGCTGGGAGATAGGTGGAGGAGTGGGAATGCGAAGAGCTTGGGGGGGAGAAGGAGGATGAGGTGGGAGGGGAGTTTGGCTCCAACACCGGAGCACCCATGGCGTCGCGCCTATGCATTGTGGGACAGCTAATGGAGGACTGTTAGGGTTGACATCACTAACAAAGTGTCTACACTCACTGTGTCAACCGCAGTACCTTGACCATGGCTCAGTGCTGCTTGGGGAGGTGGTGTTACTATGTCTGTGTAATGAGATTTTTATATCGGTGGGAGACAAATGTAAGTGTAAACACATGCACAAATAGGTCACCTGTGCTGGCTGCTGCCCCTGGAATCCCCCTTATGGGGCTTCTACAGCACAGAGAAAAGCCATAGAAAAACGAATGCAGCCTCCTCTGATTACATTAACTTTTATGGAGATTTCTTGCTGTTTGGAAAAGTAGCGTGGAAGGAGGCCTGAGTGGGAGTGAGGGAACATGCATCCTCCTGATATCATCCTCAGTGTTATGCTTTGGATGGGGAAGATCTCTGCATAGAAGGAGGCCTGGTTCAAAATTTGGAGGATGGAAAGAGGGTGCATGGGCCATGGGATAAACTAAGACAGGGAACTTTATGTGGAAAGTGGTGGGGTGATCCACCCCTATCATAATAAGCATTGCCTCTGTTCATTGCAATTTATTTGTAAATACTCACAAATTTCAATAATGTTCAAACAGGTTTTCTGTTTGAAATGTTTTCTGTTTTCCCATGATCCCTTTGATGAACTTGAACAAATTCTGAAGATCTTGTTAAACCCTTGGGTAAAACTAGCACTGAAGTCTTTGTGGTCAATACTAGTTATACCTCAATATGAACTACAGTATCTGGCTTTTTTTACTGACCAGATTGTAAAAGCTCTTTTTGAACCAATATAGTGTATTCTGCCAATAATTTTCATCCTGAGGACTTAATAGACCTGTGTGGCATTTATGGTCTTTTACATCAGTTCTTTGATACATAGTGTTTGTTCTGTGTGTTGCGGTCTCCATAGTAGTGCAAAATGATAGCTTCAATAAACATGTCCTCGAACTGTTGCAGTTTCCTCTTGTAATGTATGATAGGGGATGGGATATATAACCTGCGGATTCTTGACTCTCTAATATGGGAATTCTTGACACAACAGATTGTCAGTGGTCTTTTCCAGTAGTTTATTGAAGCTGTGTTGTTATTGCTATATGTCACAATGAATACAATATAATCTGTGGATTTTTGATTCTTTAGTATGGGAAATAATGACCTACTCAACCACGAGTTGTTAAGACAATACATAGATGGGGAATTTTGAGTACTGATGTATTTCAAAATGAATATTGACACAATAGTTCATAATGTTCAGTGTTGGAAATGCAAATACCTGTATGTAGCAAATTCATATAAAATGACTTGATGTCACATCTTAAAAATTAAAGATACTCAGTTCACGTCCAGTATTTCCTTTAATATGACATATCTTATTAATGTTAAATTTTTCCCCAAAACCCCACTAAAACCAATTACAGTAGTAATCATTCTTATGGAATACTTACCTGTCAAATTTCCTTTGAAAAACTAAGTTATTTTTAACTAAAACAACCATAAAATAGTATTTAGAATCCCAACTTTTAGTTTTGTGTTTCTAATTAATTTAAAGCTTCTAAACATATTTTTATCATTTATTTTAAGCACATGGATATACTGTATTGGCTTCCAAGATTAAATTCTCTGTGGCAAATTTCAGAATTCAAGCCTCTCTGAATATATTGGCTTGTAATTCCCAGCACTTCTGATTTCCTCTACAAATCTCCCCTTCTGCTGACCACAATAACAGAACTTTGCCATAAATCAGGAAGGTGGAATGCACAATCATTAACCCAAACATTCTATTATTGTACTGTCACACCATGAGAGAGCTAACAGGGGATATAGTACAACTGAAACCTCCCTAACCCCTCTGCTGATCCAAATACAAAGTGCATCACATCTACAACCTACCTATAGTTCAGGGAGTAGGAATGTTACAGATGCACCATATGGTAGTATAATAAGATGCAAGTGCACTGAGAGGTTTTGCAATTGTCTCTTTTCTTTTGTTATATCTCAACCTGCTAATTTATTTCTATGTAATTTAATGTTGTTTGATGCCTTTCTCCACCCCCACCCGCTAAGAAAAAAAAAAAACATCAAAGCAGAGTTGTGGTGATTCATGATTGTGGAATTTTGCCTCCCACATTAGTTGCTGATTAAGAGTCTGCATTTAACCAGCTGGGAGGGTATAAAAATGGAGCTGCAGCAACACCTAGGAAAACGTGGAGACATATGATTTGCCTCTTGGAACAGCAGCAAATAATTTGTTGGCTGGAGCTAACTTTATGGAAGAAGCCTGCAGTGCTTCATTGCATCCAGTAGATTGTGTTTGATCCCTGCAGGCTGTTTTATGTTTGTCAGATTTCTGGCCATGTCCCCTATCCTTGTTAATCAAAGTGTCCCTGCCACTATTCTATTTATTTCCCAAAGTGTTACCTGATGTCCTAATAAAATAATAATAAATATTTTAATTGTATTAGCCGCACAGTAAGATGCAAATGCTAACAGTGGATTCAACCAATACTACAGCTAGTCCAGAATTCTATTTCTGAGAGTAGCCTGTACCATAGGCTTTGAAAAAAAGTATGAGAAAATCCATAATGGACAGTTATAAAATAAACAGCTGAAGTTTTATCTTAACTCATATAAATTAGTGGATGGCTTATATCCTGAAGCATATGTTAAAAAATAAAGCTGCTTTAGCCTGTCTAATGTAACTGTGGGTGTTTTCATTATCAATATAAATGTCAAATTCAGTTTTGATTCCTACTAAATTATTGGCCTTGGAGATATCTTGTGGCAATGGGTTCTGCAGGTTAATTATGTTTCGGGCTTAAAAAAAAACAACCTGTACCTAAAATTAATCTAAAAATTTTAAACCATTTTTCCCATCATTCATTTTAGCTGACATAAAAGTATGTGATCCGATAAAAAAAAATCTGAGGCATACCTATGCCTGTCTTAACTTGAAATCCTATTTGCACAGGCAGATTCCCTGCCAGGTTGCCTGCTAAAGTATACTTTTCACTATTAGCTAAGTTATAGCAGCAGAGGAAAGGAGAATAAATAAGCAAAAATATTTTATGATATCCAAAAGTCTTGGTTATAGTTAGTATTTTATACTTTGTAGATATGAGCTCATTTGAACTGAACTGTTTTGAAGTCCAAATACTACTTTAGCTCAAATAGTTTCTGAATGTCTTGGAATTTTTATGTCTGTACGTTAGTGTTAACTATACTGGAAGTGAAAGAAGGTTTTTTACTTATACAGGCTATATAAATAAGCTTTGCAAAATCACCTAACCTAAATCATCTGTGGCACAACTGCTGATTGATTTCACTGCCTGACTTGCAATAGTGTGCAGTATCTTTATGTTGGATAGAAGCCATGGTCCATCATCACAGCATTGTTTTGATATAGACCATTTCTGATAACCTATGTTGAAGATAATGCAATATCAAATTAATAATGTGAGTTCTGAAACATGGACCAGCAGCCAATAAAAACCTGAACTAAAGCCATCATATGTATTCTCCTTAATATCGTATCTAGGTTTGACTTTTAAATTGCGACAAAGTAAAACTATTGTATAAGCCACTCAAACACATACAGGGCTTAATGGTACAAATTCTTTTACATTTCTCAATAAGGTGTATGAGACTGTTGTGCGCCAGCTTGCGCTACATTGATGACATCTTCATCACCTGGACCCATGGGAAGGAGGCCCTTGAGAAATTCCACCAGGATTTCAACAATTTCCATCCCACCATCAACCTCAGCCTGGACCAGTCCACACAAGAGATCCACTTCCTGGACACTACAGTGCAAATAAGTGATGGTCACATAAACACCACCCTGTACCACAAACCTACTGTCTGCTATACTTACCTACATGCCTCTAGCTTTCATCCAGACCACATCACATAATCCATTGTCTAGAGCCAAGCTCTAAGATACAACCACATTTGCTCCAGTCCCTCAGACAGAGACAAACACCTACAGGATCGCTATCAAGAATTCTTAAAACTACAATACCCACCTGGTGAAGTGAAGAAACAGATTGACAGAGCCAGAAGGGTACCCAGAAGTCATCTACTACAGGACAGGCCCAACAAAGAAAGTAACAGAACGCCACTTGCCATCACCTTCAGCCCCCAACTAAAACCTCTCCAGTGCATCATCAAGGATCTACAATCTATCATGAAGGATGATACCTCACTTTCACAGACCTTGGGAGACATGCCAGTCCTCACTTATAGACAGCCCCCCAACCTGAAGCAAATACTCACCAGCAACTACACACCACACAACAAAAACACTAACCCAGGAATCAATCCCTGCAACAAACCCTGTTGCCAACTCTGTCCACATATCTATTCAAGGGACACCATCGTACGACCTGACCACAACAGCCACACCATCAGGGGCTCATTCACCTGCAATTTACCAATGTGATATATGCCATCATGTGCCAGCAATGCCCCTTTGCCATGTACATTGGCCAAACCAGACAGTCTCTACGTAAAAGAATAAATGGACACAAATCAGACATCAAGAATTGTAACTTTCAAAAACCAGTAGGAGAACACTTCAATCTCCCTGGAAACTCAATAACAGACTTAAAAGAGGTAATTCTTCAATAAAATTCTTCAAAACCAGACTCCAACGAGAAATTGCAGAACTGGAATTAATTTGCAAACTGGACACCATCAAATTAGGCCTCAGTAAAGACTGGGAGTGGATGGGTCACTACAAAAAGTAATCTTCTCTCTGCTGATACTCACACTTTCTTGTCAACTGTTGGAAATGGGCCACCCTGATTGCATTGGCCTTGTTAGCACTCCACAAGTAATTTTCCGTCCCTTGGTATTCACCCCTTCTTGTCAACTGTTGAGAATAGGCCACTTCCACCTTAATTGAATTGTCTCATTAGCATTGACCCCCCCCAACCTGGTAAGGCAAGTCCCATTTTTTCATGTGCTAAGATATATATTCTGCTTAGTGTATTTTTCACTCCATGCATCTCATGCAGTGGGTTTTAGCCCACAGAAGCTTATGCCCAAATAAATTTGTTAGTCTCTAAGGTGCCACAAGGACTCCTCATTGTTTTATTTTGTTTTTTTAGTAAGTCTTAAGTCACCTCCACCATCACTCACAGGAACACTGATGGGCCTTATGCAAAAGCCATCTGAGCACCTATCTAGGTGCTGCCTTCTGAGGGCCTGGTTCATCTCTATTAAAGTCAATGGAACACACCTGTTAACTTTCATGGCAGCTGGATTGGACCCTTAGAGTTTATCTGGAAGAAATTAGTCGTTCATTGTACAGAAGTGCTCTCTTTGATAAAAGTACTGCCTTCTCATCTTTTATTTCAGAGATGGTTAAAAAAAGAAAAACAAATCGCTGTTTTACTTTTTAAAGCTTTGCAGAATGCACCCCGCTCCATCAGTTGAGCAAACAAAAATAAAAAAAATATTAGTTGAGTAATATATTTAAAAAAAAAAACATTGCAAAGTTCATCTAATACATTACTCAGCAATGATTCCTAAATCACCTTGTCATAACACACACTATACTCCACACTTGAACTATGTAGCCCACACCAATATTGTAAAGTGGAGTCCTCCCTTTATACAGAATGTGCCTGCAGGATCCCTCACATTAGCTAACACAATGCCCATTAACTCATTTATCCTATTCTTTTTCTTTCTGTCTCCATTGGTAAGGAGTGATTTCACTCAGACCGTGATCTCTCTCAGTAAGTCATTAGGTGACCTGTATCATTTATGTCATGAAAGCTAAGACCATTAAATTACTTTCACTAAAATCTATGCACTGACAGATATAATTCCTGGCCCTAAATTGTGCAAGGGTTCAGTTGGACATACCGGCCCCAGAAATGGTTATGTTAACAGTTACTTTAGCTATGGGTATGAGTTGTTTACGTTACTTAAAAATACTGATACCAATAAATTAAAAAGACATAAATGCATTTGTCAGCACTTACTAAAAAAGTGTGCATTTAAACATTGATTTTACTATACATTGTTTAAAAAGGGAGACATGCTCAGCTTTCTTTTTCCAAAATACAGACAACTTTATCAGATCATTGGAAATGGCATTTTTCTCATCTTGAATTTGTTCCTAATTAATGTATTAGAATCACAGAGTAACAGAACTTTTGTGGCTCATAAATGATTCTCTGCTCAGTCCAATCACATCTGTACATTTTACCAGAGACATCTGCTAAACCATAGCTGTGTGTTCATTCGAAGGCAGTCTGTCCCAAAATACAAATCCAGGATGACTTGCTGAGGTAGCCATATGATCTTATGAAAGGATTTTCTTGGAATGTAGCATTAGGAAATGTCATAAACGACCTCACTAAAACATGAACTCTACATATTAATAATGAGGTGAGCAGACAGTGTTCAGATCCAAATGGGGTTTAGGCTAGCATTTGGAGTTCATTGAATGCCAAAATGCTTTGATCTCTCTCAGCAAAATATCTTAGCCACCTAGAGATAACAGATATGCTTGTGCACTCGATTGTGATTTCAAGTAATTGGGTGTGCTTCACACAGCAGCTAGCTTAGGGTGACCCGTTTTTATAGGGACAGTCCCGATATTCGGGGTTTTGTCTTACATAGGCATCTATTATCACACCGCCAGCCCAATTTTTCACATTTGCTACCTGGTCACCTTAAGCTAGCCAGGGTTCGACAGGTACTGGGAAGCTGCAAACTGATTCCTGTTTTGTCTTATGGGTGAGGAGCTAGTGTTGAGACATGTTATGGAGGAGAACTATTGTAATATTCTTGCTGAGGCTCAGAGTACAGAGATGCCCCTCTGACATTAGCTACAGCAGGTCAATTGGGTAGAGATGGCAAGAAAGCACTAGTCATGGCCTTCCTCTTTCTACTCCTCACCCTCTAACCCTCCCACATTCCCTCCGACATGACTTTGTTAACTCACTGCCCTGGAAAATTCCCTTCTTCTTCCATCCTTGCTTGTGCCCCCACAACCATGTTTACTTCATCCTTCACATAGACCAGCTTACTTCACCATGGCGAGTCCTCCACTATGGCCCCAAAACAAGGCCAATATGGTAAGTTTTCTGATCCAGAGAAGAATTTAGCAGACCCAGACCCATCTCTGCTCAAGGATTTCAAGAAGATATACAGGACTCAGAATCACAGAACTGGAAGGGACCTCGAGAGGTCATCTAGTCCAGTCCCCTGCTCTCAAGGTAGGACTAAGTATTATCTAGATCATCCCTGACAGGTGTTTGTACAACCTGCACTTAAAAATCCCCAGTGATGGAGATTCCACCACCTCCCTAGGCAATTTATTCCAGTGCTTAACCACTCTGACAGTTAGGAAGCTTTTCCTAATGTCCAACCTAAACCGCCCTTGGTGCAATTTAAGCCCATTGCTTCTTGTCTTATCCTCAGAGGCTAAGAAGCACAATTTTTCTCCCTCCTCCTTGTAACAACCTTTTATTTACTTGAAAGCTGTTATCATGCCCCCTAAGTCTTCTCTTCTCCAGACTAAACAAATCCAATTATTTCAATCTTCCCTCACAGGTCATGTTTCCTAGATCTTTAATCATTTTTGTTGCTCGTCTCTGGACTTTCCCCATTTGTCCACATCTTTCCTGAAATGTGGTGCCCAGAACTGGACACAATACTCCAGTTGAGGCCTAATCAACGCGGAGTAGAGCAGAAGAATTCCTTCTCGTGTCTTGTTTACAATACTCCTGCTAATACATCCCAGAATAATGTTTGCTTTTTTTTGCAACAGTGTTACTGTTGACTCATATTAAGCTTGTGATCCACTATGACCCCCAGATCCCTTTCTGCAGTACTCCTTCATGGGCAGTCATTTCCCATTTTGTATGCGTGCAACTGACTGTCCCTCCCAAAGTGGAGTACCTTGCATTTGTCCTTATTGAGTTTCATCCTATTTACTTTAGACCATTTCTCCAAACTCTAAGGTTTGGAGAAAGCAGCACAGGCCGTGGGGACGTGCTGGCTGCCGCTTCCTGCATCTCCCATTGGCTGGGAACAGCGAACTGCAGCCACTGGGAACTGCGGGCGGCTGTGAAAATGTAAACAAACTGTCCGGAGGCCCGCCAGAGGATTACCCTGATAGGCTGCACGTGGGCCGCGGGCCGTAGGTTGCCCACCACTAGATTTGTCCTTTTTCTGCAAAGTGTGATTAAACCTCTGGTGTTAAATACATGATGAATACAATTTACAAAAAAAATTTCACGTAACTGGCAAATTTTAATAGGAAGTAACTAGGTTATACTACTGTAAATTATTATTAAAAGATAGAGAAGTATGGGAATTTGTGTCACTTTTAGTAAAGTATAATAATTGGTACACCAGCATATATTTTAGAGGAAACATATTATAAATATAGATATCCTATATCAGTGGTCACCAACTAGTAGATCGCAATCAACTGGTCGATCCTGGAGCCTCTCCAGTCGATCGTGATCTCTGGCAACTAAAAGTCTAATGGTGCAGTGGAGCTAAGGCAGGCTCCCTCTCTGTCCTGGCCCTATACCACTGCCAGAAGTGGCCAGCATGCTCCTGAGGCCCTGGGAGAGAAGGGGGGACAGGGGTCTCCACGTGCTGCTCCTGCCTGCAAGCACCATCCCCACGGCTCTCATTGGCTGGGAACAGGGAAAATTGGCCAATGGGAACTGCGGGGGCAGTGCCTGCAGAGAGGGGAAGAGCGCAGAGCCACAGGCCGCCCCCACACCCAGGGGCTACAGGGGCATGATGGCCACTTCTGGGAGTGGCCGGGGGCTGCAGCAGACAGGGAGCCTGCCTTAGCCCCGCTGCACCACTGACTTGGAGCCATGCGAGGTAAGTGCCGCCCTGTGGTATCCCGCAATCCTCCTACACCCCAACACCCAGCCCTTAGCCCCCTCCTGGAGTCAGCACCCCATACCTGCTCCTGCGCCCCAAATCCCCTGGCCCATCCCGATCCCTGAGCCCCTCCTGTAGCCAGCATCTCGTACCCCCTCCTTCATCCTGAACCCCCTCCTGCACCCAACCTCCCTGCCCCATCCCTGCACCCCCTCACAGAGTCAACACCCCATACCCTATCCTGCACCCCAACACTCTGTCCCAGTCCGGAGCCCCTCCTGCACCCAAACTTCCTCCCAGAGCTTTCACTCTTCACCCCCTCCCACACCCCAACCCACTGCCCCAACTCAGTTAAAGTGAGTAAGGGTGGGGGAGAGCGAGTGATGGAGGGAGGGGGGATGGAGTGAGAGGGGCGGAGCCTTGAGGAAGGGGTGGGACCTTGGGGAAGGGGCGAGGTAGATCCTGGGTTGCACTTAAATTCAAAAGTTATCTTGTGTGTAAAAAGGTTGGAGACCACTGTCCTACATTATAATAAGATATAACCACCTACTATAAAATCCAGTTTGACCTGTGGGAGACACAGGGTTGACTTAAGTGGTGGAGAAACCCTGCCATCACAAAATTTTGAGGAACTCTGCTGGGAAGATTATAAAATCATAGAAGTGTAGGACTGGAAAGGACCTCAATAGGTCATCTAGGCCAGTATCCGGCAGGATTAAGCAATAGTGAGACCATTCCTGATGTGTTTGTCTTACCTGTTCTTAAAAAGCTCCAGTGATGGAGTTTACATAACCTCCCTAAGCAATCTGAACAATCACACAGAGTGAATCTCTATAAAAATCTTGGTGTTACCAGAGTGGACAACTTAAATTAGATCACAGAATCCATATCTTAAATATGTAACAATGGGAGACAAATATTTAAACAGGGTCCTACATAGAAGTGTTTGAATATTATGCAGAATGGAATATTAATCTAGTACAAAAAGCCTCTGCTTGATCCACTGTGCAATGAAAGATTTGCACAGTATTGAGTATTAAAGGACAGGATAATTGTTACTTAGGAACATAGGGCTTCGCAAGAACTTTAACCTGAAATATGCTGACTACCTCCTGAAAGTCAGTGAGTAACATCAACTCCCACAGACTTCAATGACAGCTGTTGGGTGGTCAGCACTTTTGCAAAAGCAAATCCTTAAAGTCACATTTAGGCTCCTAAACTTGGAACCTATTTTTGAAAATATTGGCCAACATAATCACTGATTATATACCTTGTTACCACATTGCACTAACTTTGCTACAAGCCAGTTCTTCCAGTAAAGGTGGCTAATTTGAAATCCCATGGGATATCCTAGTAGCTCATGCGATCAGTGCATTTTACACACATTCAGAAACGTAATACATTGAATTATAATGGAATTATAAGAGTGTCAGAGATGTCTTCAAACTCTGGACATTGGTTAATATGAAATGTATCCTTTTCCACTTGTTAATACTGGCGTACATGTCCTCATTAACTGAGCCTCATGCTAAGCAATGGAGTAAGAACATGATTGTACAGTGTTAAGCAGCTTTAGTATATGTACATTCTTATTTCACTCAAGTTAAAAAGTCAGCTGAGTATTTGCATGGTGTGCTCTAAATGCTAACATACCTAAACAGTACATGCAATCATTGTACCTACTAATAATTCACCTGCCATGTTGCACTTATAAGCCAATGATAATTTGATACATTTCCAAACAATTTTATTACTTTTTGAAGTATTATCCCAATATGGGAATTGAATATCCAGTCAACTCCAAGAGCTCAGCTGACAAGGCAAATGTACAGTATGTAGCAATTTGAATGGTTTATTAAACTTCAATCATAACCAATTAATATGGATTGTACTGTTCCTCCCACCCCCACTAGTAAATACTCATTTGTATTCTTGTCTAATTTACTTGCTGTTGTGCCCCTATTAATAAGCTTTCTCCCCTGAATGAGGCAACATTCTGCTGGGAAATACAAAGGAGAGGAAACAATGACGATTACACCTGCAGACATTTAAAGTTTGCTATGATTTTATTCATTGGGGCCCTGAGCATGCATTGCCTTACGTGACAGCACAGAGAAAGCAAAAAGTGTAGTGTTTTTTGTAGCCATGGTGGCCCCAAGATATTAGAGAGACAAGGTGGGTGAGGTAATATTTTTTTTTTATTAGATCAACTTCTGTTGGTGAGAGAGAAGCTTCGGAGCTACACAGAGCCCAGACCCAAAGAAGAGCTCTGTGTAGCTCGAAAGCGTCTCTCCCTCAGCAACAGAAGTTTCACCCACCTTGTCTCTCTATATGCATCCCTAGTCAGTTTACACAGAGACACCGGTGTAAAAAGTAGTAGCCCAGACCACACCGGCCCTCTGCACATCCTACATTTTTGCCCTTACATAGAGGGGAAAGGAAGAGCGTGTAGGCAAAGAGTGGAAATGGCCAAGATAACCTGTGGCAGTTGGCTGCAGTGCCACCTACTGCTTAGATGAGCAACTTGCCCTCCTTGCACCAGGGCAAGATCTCAATTTCTGCAAGACCAGAATCAAGGTCAACTCTAGTGGTATTGTCAGTAAGCCTCTGAGAGCCACAGGTGCCAAAGCCAATATTCTCTCTGAGCATGGAAAGCAAATCCAGTCTATCTTCTTTGTAAACCACTCTTCATTTGTGGGCAAGTAGGAAGTGGGCAAGTAGGAAGACATGGTTTCCATCTCCAAGCTAATACTGTGGTGAGGATGAAGCCTAGTATCTCTATCATTCAGGAGTTATAGTTTAAAGAGTTTTGGCTTTCGTGGAAGAAAATACAACTATATTGCTAAACAAATTGGAAGTTTGCTATAAGGACTGCGAGTAGAACTCTTTAATTTTAAAATACAAAACGCTGAATGGTAAAATTGTATTCAAAATGACTTAAAGGAATACCAAATTCTGAGTTAAACTAACACTTTTGCATCCACATATTGCAATATTTTGAGAATATCACCTTACAGTATGTTAGGTACCAATTACAGTGTAATAACAATGAGCTATTGGTAAAGTGGCAGCCCATATTTAGAATTCCTGTGCCTATTTCAAGTGTCTGTAAGATGCTTAGTATTATTACAATATATTTTAATTGCATTTCTTTCAGTTGTTTTAGTTCTAAATCTGCCACTGTATGTAGTTTGAGGTGTATTTAGAGAATGTGATAGGTATTATTCCAGTGTACCTATTCTACCAACAGCTGCTCTGTTGAGAAGAAGGAACTGTTAGGATGTCAGACTGTAACTAGGCTTGCATGGTAATATCACTACATATTATAAGATTAACATATATTACATCCCTGTGTGTGTAATGCATACTGAGCTAAATTTTCTCCTCAAGCAATACACCTCGGATTCTGATTAATCTTATGGCACAAAGGTAGCAACTCTTACATATAAGTTCATGAGTAAAATTTTGGAAATTGCCTATATGATTTAGAAGCCAAAGTCTCATTTTCAATAGTCCCAAAGAAATACTTGCCCTAGGGGAGTCTGCTGCAGGAAGGCATGGAAGAGGGAGGTGCAAATCATGCTGCTGCAGCGCTAAGCCTGTGGAGGCAAGCCAGCCAGGACAATCTTCCTGGCTGCATCTTTTGCTGGCTGCAATACTTGCTGCTTTCTCTGTCCTTATGGCAGCTGCTCTGCTTCATGAGCTGGACGATGCAGGCAGCTATACCTGGCATAGCACCCTCTGAAATGTCACATAAGAGGGTGGGGTGACTCCTTCCCCAGTAAGAGTCTGAGCAGTGAAACACAGCTCAGAGAGACAAAAAGAAACCACTCCATACTTACCTCAGCAACTGCCTAAAAGGCAGGGATAAACCTACCCACCTGGCTAATTAGAGGGGCCACATTGTCTGAGGAAAAACTCAGGCCAGGACTGACCAGAAGGGGAAAGGAATGACTGTTGTCTCTCTCAGAAGACCCTGGCAAAGGTATCCCAGCTAGATACTTCTCTCCCTGGTAACTTTGGGGTGAGGCAGGGCAGAGAGTGCAGGCTGGGTTATCATTGGGCATTTAGCATTCTAAGAATTCCAGCTGAAGAGAACAACTATTTGCAAATAATCATTACACTGGCAACACAGTACTCCATGTGCACCACAAAGCATTGACAGAAGTAAACACTGCACATTCGCATGACTAACCACATGACTAATGCATGAGCCACTCGGCTAACATAAGTAACTGTTAAAATTTTACAATAATGTATGAAAAGAATCAGTCCACGCTGTTGACTGGTAACAACAGGGAAATTTTCAGGCTGCAAATAAAGTATTTTATAATTAAGGAAACATGTTTAAACATCCCAAATGAGCCAAAATATTTCTGTTTGTTGCTTTCCAAGAAGAGGCCAAACCAATCTGAAAACCAATTTCATAAAAATAAATAAATAAATAAATAAAAAGTAGCTCTTGGACCAAGTACCTCTATATTGTGCCAACATCCATGAATATTACCATCTGAGTTGTAAACCACTGATTTCAAGGCCTTATAATACTATTACTGACCAAATCATAGCTTCAGTGATGTTTAAAGACACCAGCATGATATTTCAAAAGTTCTGGTCCAATTTCTTGGCCCCACTGCGATGCATTAATTTCAATACAAGTGTGTGCATGCTTAAAGTTAGGTACATTCAGGATCAATGTCTGTTCCCAGGAGATTGTTTTTCCTTCCGAAATTTTTTGTAATGTTCTTCTTATTGAAGATTTTACATATTTACAAAAGAAAGCAGCAAAGGCTCAGTTGAACTAACACATAACATGGTATTGCACTACATTCTTTTCTAAGTAACACTAGTGTAAATCTAGAGTAGCTCCACAGGCTTCATCTGAAGTACTATAGATTTGTATCAGTGAAACTGAGGACAGAATTTGGCCCAGAGACTCTACCTTGCAAAAGATTAATGTACTTATTTCACACTATCCTTGAACCTTGTAATGAAAAAAAAGTCCAACACATGAGAAACTGAAGAAGAATAGCAGGCAAGGGAAAAAATAAAAAGGAGAGAGAGTGGGGAAAAGGAGAGTTGTCTGAGATCTTCACCTTTTGTACTTTGGTCACAAACTTAATTTTCTCCTACATTTGAATTGTTTGAATTTCCAGGAAGTATTCCCTGATATCTAGAAACTTTGTCAAATGGTGGTTAAATTTATATATTAGCTCCTAATCTTATGCTATCTTTTAGAGATGATTTAGGGGTATCCCTATTCTCCAGGGAGGGGAGGAACCGTGTAGATATCTCCCTTTCAGTGGAATCTTTGTTCTTTTGATCTACAAGTCAGAGATAATTATACCAGATGAGGACAGTTTAGCAGGATCCAAAGATAAGCATGAGCTCCAGCCAAGGTAAAGAACCTCCCCCATTTATCTGAACATTAATAGGGCTCAAAAAGAACTTTTTAGAGCTTGTACTTCCTGTCATCACTATCTCTCTCTCTTCACCCCCGCCCCATATACAAATTTTGAGGGATCCACAGCATAAGGCTGAGCCTTAAGAAAATGAGCTGACCCTCAACTACGTGGACACCCAGATTGATGCAGACAGAACAGAAAGAGGTGGTGTCTGCTGAGTGTAGAAGAAGAAACCCCATTTTTCCACCATACAGGTATTCTGTATAGATAATATATCAAAATTGCCAGGTCCAAAAAACACACACACACAATTTAAAAATAAAAGTTGGCAGTAAACCCAGCACACTCTAGTTATTTGACTACAAAATCCAAATAGCCAACAATATTAATATATCGTGAGAGCAAAAAATTGCTAGACAATCTAGATATCTTATACATCTGTTAGGGAAATGCAATCAAATATATGAACATACAAGGAAATTAAATTTACTATCCTAAAATAACTCTTTTCTTGCTTATTCCATTCCATTCCTTTACTTCCTTATTTTTGTCTCCTTCCATCTGTGAGTCATTTTAGTCCTTTTTTTTGCATTTATGTCTTATAATCTCCTTTCATTGGAATAGACTACTGCAATTTTAGCGAGGGTTTCACACACACACACACACAGTACATAGAGATTGCATTAATAAATAAAGGAACAGAAGCTCATCTTTCTGACATTATTAAAAGTGGACAAATTAAGTCAAGATACAAAACTACTCAGGAGAAACTTTCAACTTGACTCCAAGCTATGTAGAGCCAACTGATACCTCAAGGGAAAGAGAGGGACTTCAAGCAGCTGAAGCTGTACCTTTCCTGGACTGAAGAGCGTCAACTCTGAATTATCAATGGGGTGTCCTAGCTACAATAATTAGATATTCAACAGCTATTTATTTACTAGTTTTAACTCTAACCCCACCACCCCCAAATAAAAAAAAATGTATGAAACACTGTTCTTAATTGTCTCTCCCCAGCCTTTATCTTGACTTTCTTTGAAATACGGATTCTCCTTTCCACTCATTCATTGTCTCCCATATTCGCGCTCATGCTCAGTATTCATCCCTTTTTGCTTTCACTTCTGTGTTACACTGCCTATTCCTCCTTGTCCATCAGGTGTTTTTCTGTCTTTCTGCTCTGCCCATTCTCATTACACTGACCTGGCATCCACTTTAAGATTTTTGTCCTCACCTTTACTCCTGTGCCCATCCCTATTGATCTGCTTTTGTATTTTATCTTGTTGCCCTCATCCCCTGAATGACCTCATCCACTTTTCTGAAGTCTTTGTGATTTTTTCCCCCAAAGATGTCCTTCACACTTGATATGCCTTCCCCTCACTTTTTCTCACTTCTGATACCTCCTTAAGATGCACTTCCACCTGAAACCTACGAGAAATTTTCAACTTGTAATGGCTAGGTATAGGGCCTGTTGGGATTGCAGATTATTGTTATCTATCTATATTTAAACATAAATGAATCAGAACCATCAAGAAGTGTTTATAGGCAACCTATGTAAACACATTGCTCTTCCTATTATCCTTCTTCTCTTCTTTTTTTCCTATTGCTTGCTATGCACACTTGTGTCTTGCTTCTAATTTGGTTCTATGCTCTTTGATGGAGGGACCATCACATCTTATGTGTTCACATGGACACTAGTACAAAGAGACCCATATAAGCACTATAGCAATACAAATAATAATAATAATTCAAGAAGCAGACATGAGCACCTGCCTGGTTAGTTTAGTACAGCTGCTCCAGAATTGAGTCTCTCAAAAGCTTTAATTATAACAGGTAATAAAAACATAAGTGACTCAGAGAATTACTGAAGCTTACTTAGTGTGTCTGATTCAAAAAAGTGTTGGCACTGTAAAGGACAAATCCATCTTGGGCTTTAATTTTGGATTAGGATTTGGATTTAGATCAGAGATGCCTATCTCAAAAATCACCCACTGAGTGAATACTACTCTGCATCCTCCACAGCCATTACCAACACACTAAGAAATGAATAAATCTGTAGTATTTTTTTTAAGATTATTGAACTTTCCTTTTTTTCACACCTCCTTCATGTACAGCTGGAGTGGCTTGAAGACTTAGTAATAGATTTGATTAATTGCTTGGCTTTCTATCTTATACAGATATTGAATGCTCTATAATTTGAATTTTCACTGAAGGGAATAAAATATCTCAAAGCTGGTGTACTTGTTGGGGGGTCACTTCAAAGATTTTTCACCAACAGCTATTACTCCTATGAAAATATTTTTATAGATTCATAGACTTTAAGCCAAAAGGAACCATTATGGTCATTCAGTCTGATCTCCTGTATAACACAGGCCATAGAACATACCTGAAATAATTCCTAGATCCCATTTTTACTGAAAAACTCTCCATCTTGATTTTTAAATGATCAGTGATGGAGAATCACTTGGCAAATTGTTTCAATGGTTAATTACTCTCACCGTTAAAACAGATGCTTTATTTCTAGTCTAGAAGATTTTAAAAAATCATCACTGGTGCCTAGGATTTCAACCCCCCCTCCCCACCTCCTCACCTCACCCTGTTCCACCCCACCGCAGGTATGGTACCTCAGGGATTTGAGCTTATGATCGCTGAGTTTGTAGGCAAGAGCCATAACACAAATCCACTCAGCTACTTAAAATTCTGTCATTTCACAATTTTGGATTCCTCTGGTTTGGGTGCCCAATTTGAAATACCTGGGCCCAAATTTTCTGAAGTGCTGAGAATCCATTCTGAAAACCAAGCTCCTTTACCATGTCTTAAGTTGAGTACCCAAATACTGAACATACCCCAAGTCACCTTTGAAACTTCATTCTGTACCTTCGGTGGCATAGCTCCTTAGGGAAGTATTTCAACCTCCAACTGCAGACTGGGACTATTTTGATTTTTTAAAAATCAGAAATATAGGGCTCAATCCTGCAGATGCTGAATATTCCAGAGAGGTGAAGAGTGAGCATCTTCATCTTCCACTGATTTTGAACCTGTCACAAAGCCCACTGAAGCAATTAAAAAAACCTTCTATTAACCTCAAGAGGCTTTGAATTAACTGGCAGGTGTTGTGGGCACTCAGCACCTTATAGTATTTCACCATGAGAAAATAGTGTTTTCATTTTAGTTCATGCAGAACGAAGAAAATGGGCAGCTACTGGCAACTTTTAATTTTTAAACTCTTAATACATCAATGAGAGCTGCATGTTGGCTTAATTTAGTTTCTTGTTGCAGAATCCTAGTCCTTATGAAACTTGATCTATTAGAAGTATTTTCAAAACTGCTGATTTGGAAGAACACCTTGCATCTGATAGCATTGTTTGGTGGACTCTTAATGGACCAGATGCACTATCTCTAAGAACATATACAGAAAGAGGAGATTTCTGTGGAGAGCTAGAACCTAAGAATAATTTCCTATTTTGTTCATATTTATCTAGGTGATTCATCCAAATACATTGTTTCTCATGATAACACTTTCAATAATTTTCTACAGTATTTTCGAGATGTTTTCAATACTAGCTGTATTGTTTTGTAGCCCACTAAGGATAACAAAACACTATTTATCTGTTTGAAACTTCTGCTTGGATTACATCAATAAAAGAAGCTCTTTAATTAATATGGTATATTTTCAGTTTCAGAGTAGCAGCCGTGTTAGTCTGTATTCGCAAAAAGAAAAGGAGTACTAGTGGCACCTTAGAGACTAACCAATTTATTTGAGCATAAGCTTTCGTGAGCTATGGCTCACTTCATCGGATGCATTCAGTGGAAAATACAGTGTCTCCTCACTGTATTTTCCACTGAATGCATCCGATGAAGTGAGCCATAGCTCACGAAAGCTTATGCTCAAATAAATTGGTTAGTCTCTAAGGTGCCACTAGTACTCCTTTTCTTTTTGGTATATTTTCAGTTAGTCTTTATGAATAAACTTTTAACCATTCATTCACTTAAAGGGACAAACCCTGGTCCCTGTACATACCTTAAGCTAGCTGGTTGTGCTCAAGAAAGTTCCACATAAGAGAAGAATGGAATCTTACCTGCTATAGTCTATAGACTGGCAATGGAAGCACCTTCATGAGGAGGTTTCAGTAAGTGGATATGTATAGTAGGAAATCTATTGGTCATATCCTCACTTCTCCTCAAGCAAAACTCTGTTTTACTTCACTTTACATAGGCAGATGGAGCCCTCACAGAATTCTGTTCAATTGCTCTCAGGAGTTGCAGTTTTCCAGAACAGGCTTGCCAATATTCTCCCCCTACACTGCACAGCAGAATCTTAATGATTTCACTGCCTACCAACCCTTCCATATCAATGGAAAGAGTGGGCAACTATTGCCTCAAACTGAGAGGAAGATGTTATTCATTCTATATAGAAAGGAAGGGAATTAATCATAATGTGACTGTGGTAAAGGACCCATTGCCTGAACCTAATTACAGAAAAGTTTGATAGGGATTAGGAAATAAAATTTTGAACAGCAAAAGCAAGTAGCCTGTGGTGCAGGTTACCAAGGGAAGTGACTGTAGCACCATCACTGGACATATTTAAGTATCAGACATTAATGGGATGAGATAACAATGGAGGTGAATCATTCCGCAAAATACAGTGGGTGAGCTAGAATTGTGCAATAAATAAGTGATCTTTTCTGAGACTGCAATCTGTGATCTATGGTAGCTTTTGTGTATTTTTAAAAGACAGTATATTGTAATGGTGATGGGGCCTCAGCCTCCACTTACTGAAGTGAACGGAGATTTTGCTATTTATTTCAATGGAAGCAGAATCAACTCCAGTTGTAATAAACACTTTCACAGAAAAGACAAAAAGCAGAGCTCTGAAACCAAGCATAAAACATTTGGTATATTTTTTCCTATGTAGAAAGCTATCTTATGATGGGCACTGTCTGGGCTTTAATGAATATTACTAAAACTCTGAAGAAGAGAACTAAGACTTCACTTGAGTATAGAATCGAGATGAAGGAACTACAGAGGTTTCCTCTCCTTAACCAAAATTCTCCACAGTTTTTGTAAACTTTGTTCAAGAAATATTCTAAACATCAAAGACATCCAACTTCTGTCATGGCTCAGTAATGATATTGTGGTGTTTTCCATTCACAATAAGGAAAAATGTAATTTCAATCCTGATCACTTAGTTTAGATTCAAGAAGAAAAAAAAACATATAATTTTCTGCTGGCCTATTATGACATCCTTGTGCCAGCTCAGCTATGCCGGCCTGCATCTTGAAGGGGTAAGAGTCAGGGCTCTGCCAACTTCCTGCCTTCTTGCTTTACGAAGTGAATGGCAAGGACCTATAGTATAGGTAGCCTGTGCAGATGGGTAAGAGAGGTTTTTACAGTCTAGGTCAGGGATAGTCAATTATTTTTTTGTCAAGGTCCACATTTCTTGCTCAAGGTATTGTCAAGGCCCAGATTCCAGAAAAAAATAATAAAAAGTACCAATAATGATAATAAGTAAATAAAAATATTTCAGGATCTGTTCATAAGTGTCTGTTGGTCCCGATTTGGCCCACAGTCTGCCTATTGACTACTCTGTTCTAGGCCATGGGTCAGATTATGCCACCTCAACTCATGCTGACATTGAGGTACCCGTGAATAACTCAATGACGTTGCTTCTAAAATGAGATTACTTCTCAGCGTAACGGTGGCAGGAACTAGATCTATGAAAGAGAAAGCAGAGTGCTTAACAGAGAGAAGGGAGACTTCTTGCATTTAAAGGTGCAGTACACCCAATCATAGCTATGTACACCAGAAATTTCCTGTCATTTTAATTTAGGTGAGTCTCTGCAGATAGTGAGCAGATTTAATGTACTTTTCCCATTTCCACCCTATTGTAAGTTTTCTTAAAAAAAAAAGTCTCCTAGAATCTAACAGAATAGACTCTACTAGCAAAATTGTGTGTTGCCTTCAGTTTCTATAATATATGTGTGGTCACATCCAAACACACACACACACACCAGTCACACTTCTTTATTCTACTCACTCCACTCTCAGTATAAGGTACCCTGCTGGACCAAACATTGTGAAATGATGTCTTAGTATATGTTTCTGGTATCATGCACTACAAGAGACATTCATTCTTTCATATGAAGAAGCACTGTTCTTACTACTGAAAGAAAAAATGGGACCAAAGTCTAGTGAGCTTTTATGAAAAGATAACTTTTAAAGCTTCCAAAACAGATAGACTTAATAAAGCTGTATAAAATACATCATATTTTTGCTGTATATGCTTTTATCTAATCTGATATTATAAGATATTTTTGTAACTTTGATGGGTAGAAGGTATTGTATTTAGTGACTCAGCTGTTATGCACTGGCACTTAGAGTACATTGTAATCAACCAGATAATCTTTCTAGTTTGTGGTCTTCCTTTGAAAGTACATTACCATGCTAGACACATTTTGTCTACGCTATCCTAATACTGTTTTTTCCTCTGTCTTTTCATCTCTCTTTTAAAGCTACATAACATAATGGAAAGAGGCTTAACCAAATGGACATAAATGTCAGTGACATTATTTCTTCTATGAGGGCCAAATATCTCAGGTAGGCTGCTGAATGAAGCACGATGATGTGTGTCCCTAGACTTGTAAAAACCAGTGTAGCTGTACACAAGAATGGGCAACTGTGGAGTGGACAGGGGAAAAATATGACAAGTATCAGAATTATAATGGGAGCTGAATATGAAAGGATGGCTGGTAATCTATTCTGATCAGGCTTCTACCATGTCTAAGTGTCAGGAGGAAAGGCTAGAGTAGGAGTTCTCAAACTGGGGCCCGGGACCCCTCGGTGGTCATGAGGTTATTACACGGGGGGGGTCGCGAGCTGTCAGCCTCCACCCCAAACCCCGCTTTGCCTCCAGCATCTATAATAGTGTTAAATATATTTAAAAGTGTTTTTAATTTATAAGGGGGGATCGCACTCACAGGCTTACTATGTGAAAGGTCACCAGTATAAAAGTTTGAGAACCCCTGGGCTAGAGTTAGAAGATAGACTACAAAAGGATGAAACCAAAGGAAATAAACAAGAATTATCTATTGGTTGCAATTTTACTTATTTATTTGAGAAGTGTAATGTTGAGAACTTATTTTTTAATTAAAGAAACTATTGACGAGCAGAGGAAAGATTTATCAAGTATATTACAGGGCAAGAATATAGAATCATAGAATATCAGGGTTGGAAGGGACCTCAGGAGGTCACCTAGTCCAACCCCCTGCTTGAAGCAGGACCAATCCCCAACTAAATCATCCCAGCCAGGGCTTTGTCAAGCCTGACCTTAAAAATATCTAAGGAAGGAGATTCCACCACCTCCCTAGGTAACACATTCCAGTGTTTCACCACCCTCCTAGTGAAAACGTTTTTCCTAATAACAAACCTAAACCTCCCCCACTGCAACTTGAGACCATTACTCCTTGTTCTGTCATCAGCTACCACTGAGAACAGTCTAGATCCATCCTCTTTGGAACCCCCTTTCAGGTAGTTGAAAGCAGCTATCAAATCCCCACTCATTCTTCTCTTCCGCAGACTAAACAATCCCAGTTTCCTCAGCCTCTCCTCATAAGTCATGTGTTCCAGTCCCCTAATCATTTTTGCTGCCCTCCGCTGGACATTTTCCAATTTTTTCACATCCTTCTTGTAGTGTGGGGCCCAAAACTGGACACAGTACTACAGATGAGGTCTCACCAATGTCGAATAGAGGGGAACGATCACGTCCCTCGATCTGCTGGCAATGCCCCTACGTATACATCCCAAAATGCCATTGGCCTTCTTGGCAACAAGGGCACACTATTGACTCATATCCAGCTTCTCGTCCACTGTAACCCCAAGGTCCTTTTCTGCAGAACTGCTGCCGAGCCATTCAGTCCCTAGTCTGTAGCGGCGCATGGGGTTCTTCCGTCCTAAGTGCAGGACTCTGCACTGGTCCTTGTTGAACCTCATCAGATTTCTTTTGGCCCAATCCTCTAATTTGTCTAGGTCCCTCTGTATCCTATCCCTACCCTCCAGTATATCTACCTCTCCTCCCAGTTTAGTGTCAACTGCAAACTTGCTGAGGGTGCAATCCACACCATCCTCCAGATCATTTATGAAGTTATTGAACAAAGCCGGCCCAAGGACTGACCCTTGGGGCACTCCACTTGATACCGGCTGCCAACTAGACATGGAGCCATTGATCACTACCCGTTGAGTCCGATCACGTTGAGCCCGACAATCTAGCCAACTTTCTATCCACCTTATAGTCCATTCATCCAGCCCATACTTCTTTAACTTGCTGGCAAGAATACTGTGGGAGACCGTGTCAAAAGCTTTGCTAAAGTCAAGGAACAACACGTCCAGTGCTTTCCCCTCATCCACAGAGCCAGTTATCTCATCATAGAAGGCAATTAGATTAGTCAGGCATGACTTGCCCTTGGTGAATCAATGCTGACTGTTCCAGATCACTTTCCTCTCCTCTAAGTGCTTCAGAATTGATTCCTTGGACCTGCTCCATGATTTTTCCAGGGACAGAGGTGAGGCTGACTGGCCTGTAGTTCCCAGGATCCTCCTTCTTCCCTTTTTTAAAGATGGGCACTACATTAGCCTTTTTCCAGTCGTCCGGGACTTCCCCAGATCGCCATGAGTTTTCAAAGATAATGGCCAATGGCTCTGCAATCACATCCGCCAACTCCTTTAGCACTCTCGGATGCAGCGCATCTGGCCCCATGGACTTGTGCTCGTCCAGCTTTTCTAAATAGTCCCGAACCACTTCTTTCTCCACAGAGGGCTGGTCACCTCCTCCCCATGCTGTGCTGCCCAGGGCAGTAGTCTGGGAGCTGACCTTGTTCGTGAAGACAGAGGCAAAAAAACCATTGAGTACATTAGCTTTTTCCACATCACTAGATGTGGAAATGTCACTAGGTTGCCTCCCTCATTCAGTAAGGGGCCCACACTTTCCTTGACTTTCTTCTTGTTGCTAACATACCTGAAGAAACCCTTCTTGTTACTCTTAACATCTCTTGCTAGCTGCAACTCCAGGTGTGATTTGGCCTTCCTGATTTCACTCCTGCATCCCCGAGCAATATTTTTATAGTCTTCCCTGGTCATTTGTCCAGTCTTCCACTTCTTGGAAGCTTCTTTTTTGTGTTCAAGATCAGCAAGGATTTCACTGTTAAGCCAAGCTGGTCGCCTGCCATATTTACTATTCTTTCTACACATCGGGATGGTTTGTCCCTGTAACCTCAATAAAGATTCTTTAAAATACAGCCAGCTCTCTTGGACTCCTTTCCCTCTCATGTTATTCTTCTAGGGGATCCTGCCCATCAGTTCCCTGAGGGAGTCAAAGTCTGCTTTTCTGAAGTCCAGGGTCCGTATTCTGCTGCTCTCCTTTCTTCCCTGTGTCAGGATCCTGAATTCAACCATCTCATGGTCACTGCCTCCCAGGTTCCCATCCACTTTAGCTTCCCCTACTAATTCTTCCTGGTTTGTGAGCAGCAGGTCAAGATGAGCTCTGCCCCTAGTTGGTTTCTCCAGCACTTGCACCAGGAAATTGTCCTGTAGACTTATATAGTAGTGTATAGCCTCACCAATGCAATGCAAACTGTGAATTGACCTTAAAGTTATGAGCATCTGGTAATTTTCCTAGAAACTAATTGTTATGAACTAAATAATGTATTATCTGAAGTTTGAGTTTACAGAAACATCTTTTTATTCCTTGTCTATTGTCTATTTAGTATTGTCTAAAAATACTATTTTTTCTGACATTCAGAGAATTACATGACTGTGACAAGGAATCACAGACTAAAGGAAGCATTGTATTTTGTTTTTAAAAGCCTCCTTCATTTCCCCCAATGGAAAAGAAAAATCTAATGATCTGTTGCATTTTTTTTAAATGGTGGTGCTAATCTTAGTAGAAAGCTGTATCTAGCTGGTAAGGTAGCATTATTATTATTATTATTGTGTTACTTAGCCTGACCTCAAAACCCTCTGAAAACATATATGATGTTACGAGAAAAAGAGAGAGAGAGGGAGAGAGAGAAATCATTTCACCCATTTCACCTGTATTGCAGCCAACTCTGGAATGTAACAACACACGGCGTTATACAATAACTTCCTATGTCTGTAAAATTCTATTCTGAGGAAATAATTTGTATGTGCCTGTTCTCTTACACACATATACTCTAAAGAACTTTCAATTTCCTCAGAACTTCTGGACATCCCCAAAAAATTATCAGGGCTAACAACAAAAGACAAGTTAAGTGTCCATTAGGAAGGACTGCAATACTCCTAACCATGAGATTTCCTTATAGTTGTTTTTTACCTTTGCGGTATCTGTTCTTCTAGTCAGTACTTTCCAGCAGATACAAGAGTGTCTATGATGCTGGACAAACATCGAATACAAAAAAAAAAAATCTTGTTTTAAAATATCTAATGTGCCTTAAGAACCCTTTGTTCTAAAAGAAGCAATACTCTGTTACTTTAATACATTTCCAATACTTTAAATCACATTTTTAAAAAAATAACACTACTATGCACAGATATCCTGTAGATCACAGGTGGCCAATTTGTGGCTCCGGAGCCATATGTGGCTCTTCAGAAGGTAATATGCGGCTCCTTGTATAGGCACCAACTCCACGGCTGGAGCGACAGGCACCAACTTTCCCATGTGCTGGCAGGTGCTCACTGGTCAACCTCTGGCTCTGCCACAGGCCCTGCCCCCCACTCCACCCCTTCCCCTGAGCCTGCCATGCCCTCGCTCCTCCCTCTCCCCTGCCCCCAGAGCCTCCTGCACACCACGAAACAGCTGATCAGCAGGTTCGGGGAGGGAGTGGGAGGCGCTGATCTGTGGGGCTGCCGGAGGTGCTGGGACCAAGGGAAAGTGCCCTTTCCCTTTCAGTGCCCATAGTTCATTCATGGGGAGTCAACGGCACCACGGTAACAGAGATAACTGTGAACTTATCTGTACTTGCAAATTCTTGGCTTCTCAGGACCAAAGCACTTTGCTTTGTGCACTGCCCCCAGTTCTTCTTTATGGGGTATCAAACCCATTGAAGCCAATGGAAAGACTTGGCATTTGAGTTGTACATGAGGCCCAATCCAAAATCCATTGAAGTCAATGGGGGTCTTTTCATTGACTACAATGAGATTTAGATCAGGCTCATTACTTGTGGATACTAATGCATTTACTTGTGGATACTGCATACTTGTGGATGCTAATACTACTCCGAGCATCATTAAATTACCAGGTCGCATTCAGTAGATGTTCTCCAGCTCTACCGCATTTTCTGCAGCCACAACTCTGGCATTGGCCAAACAGTCCAAAGTAATCTTATCATAGAGCAGCATTTCCTCCCTGGGAGGTCTCCTCAAATCCCTTTCCACGTAACTTATGTCCATCTAGTCCCCTTTGCTCTGCATATGGACTGTTTTTTTCAAGAGTGTTGTTGTTGTTATTGTGTCCTCCATATTTGAGATTGCAGACATTTGTGTATACAAATATCCACATATTCTCATGCAAATTAGGGAAGTAAACATGCAGTTCCATTCTTTTGCATGCAATTATCCAGTCTGCATGTAAAAATGAAGGTTATTCTCACTCAAATGGATGCAATAAATATTTCAGGCATGATTAAAAGTAAGCCATTCAAAGTGTTTGTTCTATGTATAGAAGTAATAACATGAACACGCACATTACTTAATAAATATACTTGCAGGGAGTCATTTACCATTCACAACAGTGACATTTACAGTGCAAGTCCTCACTATGACTTTTTATCATATCACAAATGCAAGAGTACAGGAAATACTACAATGTGGTAAACATCAAGATGTTAATGACTCCCATTGTAGCTTGGCAAAACTGATTACAGGACAGAATAAAATCTATGGTCCTGATCATCCAGCTGTTCAATGCAGACAAGTCCCATTGAAATCACAGTGGGAGTTTTGCATCCTGAAAGATTGCAAAATTGATCCCTTTGAATTTCTTTCTTTCTTTACATTTCTTTTTAATTGCCTATATCAATGGCTTTAGGTGCCTTTGCAACATATAAAATGTACAAATTACAGGCACAGAAATAACCCCACAGTAAATATATTATCAATTGTTCATATAAAACCAACTCAACATCAAAATAATACCTCTCATAAAACAGTTAGAACGCCCACCATATCTCAGGCTGTCATTTCAACCAATACCCAATAAAATATGGTAAACAATCCCTAAAGGTTAACAAATCTGACCTCTGTCAATCTGATTGAGGAAGCAAATTCTACAGTTGAGGAAAAATTGTTATCAGCTTTCTTATATCAGGGGAATGTTCACTTGAACACCTCCACTGATTGCAACTATATTGATATCACATGGCGGGAGGGGGATGGGGAGAAGCAGTCTCTTACGTAACTAGGTACTAAACCACTTAGGGTTTAAAGGTCAAAATTAACATTTTTAAGAGTCAATGAAAGGTCAGTAATCAGAAGCCTGTAAGGTGCATTGTGCTTTCTGCAGGAAGCTCTGTAGAAAAAGTGGGCTGCTACCCAGTTCACTAACTTAAGCTTCCACAAGATCTTAAGAGTGTATTACAATACTATCATTTGGAGGTCACAAGACCATGGGTAGTCATAAAGAAGTCCACATCAGAAAAACACAAAATGCCCTGTTCTTGCCAGATGCACATGAAAAGTGTTCCCTTGGCCACAGCTGCTACCAGGGATTTACAAAACTGAAATTGCAAAGCAACATAACAAATGGCAGGCATAACTATATAAATCACTGATGTTGGTGTGCTCTCTACCAATACTTCTGAAAAGAATTGATGGCATTTTGTTTACAACGTGGGCTAAGACTCAGGAGATACAAGTTATACTGCTGGTTCTACCATAGATTTCATGGATGACCTTGGCAAATCATTCAGTTCCTCTGGGCTTTATTTCTCCAATTGTAAAATGGGGATAATGAAATTTCCTTACAATGATGTGATGATGATAAATTCATCTATGTCAGGGGCTCAGACACAATTCTGAGTGCCAGCAAAAAGCCTATAAATAGGATTCCAGCTACTTCTGCAAACTACCTACATAACTTCAAACTTGTGTAGTTTAAATCTCACTCATGCCCATTCAAATTTAGATGGTACCTATATGCCAAATATTAGGTAATATTATTACTCTTCATGAATGTTCATATACATATATCACATAAAGAAAATTGCTAGATGGACATTTTAGATTATAAATGACATCATTACCAAACAAATGGGCCACATTCTGTCCTCAGTAATATCTGTGCAGTCTAGGGCAGGGGTAGTCAATAAGCGAACCACGGGCCAAATCCAGACCACCATATGCTTTTGAATGGGCCCCCAAATCTTTGTATTTACTTATTATCATCATCATTATTGTTATTATCTTTATTATTTCCTCTGGAGTCTGGTCATTGATTATACCTTGACTAAGAAATTTGGACCCTGACTACCCCTGGTCTAGGGAATTGGAAAGGTGTTACTGATGCAAAACATGGCTGACAAAAAGCAAATCCTGCTCCTTATTACATGAATGCAACTCCCATTGAAGGCAATGAGTTTTATGTATGTATAAGTGGAGGACATTTTCCCCCCACAGAATATTAAATAGAGTTAGATTGTAAACTCACCATCTGTCCTGAATGAGTAGTGGGATTGCCCTAGAAGCAGATCAGACTGCAATTTGTGAATGAGAGTCACAATTCATTCTCCAGAGGAAGGTGGGGAAAATGGGTAGGTGGGAAGTAATTTGGCCAGTAGTATATTCCTTCCTCCTACCAGCAAGTTCAGCTCTGCTGGCTGGCATACTGAGGGGCCAGAGGTGGAATCAGGCTTCCACACATTCCCACCTGTCTTACCACCCTCCACTCCCTTGTGCAGGTGAAGATAGCATCCTAGCAGTGCGTGCTCTCCATCACATACTGTGACTAGCAATCTAAGTAGCCCTTAAAGGCTTAGGGCATTTTAAATAAAACAGCTACTTAATCTATGTCAGCCAATCTGATTGCAGAATTCACAAAACTGATTTCAGCTAGACAAAAAAAAACAATTAGTGGTAAAAAATAAATAAAAATAAAAATAAGTGATAATTTTTAAGGGGAAACCTATGCTTTTACTGGTTAATTGGTCTCTGAATGTCTGAAACACACGATATGTCTGTTCTCTGAGTCTAAGCCAATCCAAATGCCATAGGTTAATGATAATACAGTGAGCCACTGTCAATTTACTGTATCAACATCCATCACATAAAGTTATTAAATCTACATCTCTCATTTTCTATAATAGAAATAAAGTCATCGTAATAGAATGTTGTCATAAGATCAATAACTTTGAAAATAAATGTCTTGGCTTCATCTCAGTGTTTACAATCCTTGGTAGCAGAAAACCATTATCTTTTGACAATGTTCTATAGTGGTGGCAATGTCTCTTAATTTTAAGATCAACTACTGTATGTGTCCTTTAGTTCTTGTATTATTTATAAATTTTTTCATTAAAGTTTCTATGTGGAGGTAAAAGGAGGAACTATTTTTATGCACTTCACTATTTCATCATAAAAGTAGCTGGTCACTTATCTGTGGTACATTTTTTTTCATGCTCCCCATTTGTCTCTGCTACACCAAAAACGAAATTCACAGTAAATGTTTCAATGGTATATATTTCTTATATATACATGGACCCTGTCTTTTGTTGACATTTACTGTACATGTAGGATTCAGGGATGGGACAATCCATTGTTTGGATATGGTGAACATGAGAATAACTTCATTGGTTTCAGTGATGTTACTCCCAATTTACACGAGTGAGGGAAAACTCAAGCCTCAAATTATAGCTATTTGAATGCCTCTATCTTTGTCACAGCCACAGTTTTTGTATAAAACATATGATTTTTAGGCTTTTCTGTCTTCATTTAAACATCATAGCCTTTGCCACTGGAGAGAATTTTCCATAAAGCTGAACAACTATGTATATGTCTCTCTCTCGTATACATATGCATATATGATATGAACACAATAGGGATAGGATTCATACCAGTGTACCATAACTGAGGCTCTATTTAATATACAATGATTTACTATTTGTACTATTCATGAGGTAATATGTTGGGTGAAATCCTGGCCTCATTTCATCCTTGAAGAATATGAATACCTATTAAATAAATGTATGTATGAAATTTGAGACCACTCCTCCAAGCAATTTCCCATGTAAGTAAGCCTTAAGGGGTCCTACTGAAGTGATATATGTATGGACTACTTCTCAAACCCTTACTTCATCATGAATGTTATTGTAATAAATGTTGTGTAATAAATGTCCCCAACTATGCACTGGGATCAGATATCATTTTTTTCATAGATGTACAGAATGTCTAGATAGAAAAGACTTGTGCAACATCTAGACCAATTCAATAGAAACATTCCCTACATGGTGTATGTTTAACCTTTGTTTGAATGGATTTCATCTCTTCTGTTAGAATGGTGTTCCACAGTTTTGTGGACTTTATTGTTAGGACATGTTCTCTATGCAGAGTCTAATTTTTCCTTGCTGCCTGATTCATCCATTATTTAATATGTTTGAACCAGACTATACATGTTATTTATTTTAATGCTGTCCTCATACCACAGAACAGTCCCTTAATAATATTCTTTGCACGTATTTATGCTTTCCATTTAACCCTGGAGAAATAAAAAAATATCAACGACTATAATTTTAATTACAAATAAATGATTGCCCATTTTCATCAACATTTTTACTTTGTTACAGTTAGATGTATATCCTGTTTCTCACACCTAGGTTTTTAGACAATTTACCGATGGAATAGAACAGAATAAAAGTGATAGACATGAAATAACTCTTCCTCATACCCATTATTTTCCACTGCCAGAACAATCCCAGTTCCCTCAACCTCTCCTCATAAGTCATGTGTTCCAGTCCCCTAATCATTTTTGTTGCCCACCGCTGGACGTCTTCCAGTTTTTCCACATCCTTCTTGTAGTGTGGGGCCCAAAACTGGACACAGTACTCCAGATGAGGTCTCACCAATGTCGAATAGAGGGGAACGATCACGTCCCTCGATCTGCTGGCAATGCCCCTACTTATACATCCCAAAATGCCATTGGCCTTCTTGGCAACAAGGGCACGCTGTTGACTCATATCCAGTTTCTCATCCACTGTAACCCCAAGGTCCTTTTCTGCAGAACTGCTGCCGAGCCATTCGATCCCTAGTCTGTAGCGGTGCATGGGATTCTTCTGTCCTAAGTGCAGGACTCTGCACTGGTCCTTGTTGAACCTCATCAGATTTCTTTTGGCCCAATCCTCTAATTTGTCTAGGTCCCTCTGTATCCTATCCCTACCCTCCAGCGTATCTACTTGTCCTCCCAGTTAAGTGTCATCTGCAAACTTGCTGAGGGTGCAATCCACACCATCCTCCAGATCATTAATGAAAATATTGAACAAAACCAGCCCCAGGACTGACCCTTGGGGCACTCCACTTGATACCAGCAGCCAACTAGACATGGAGCCATTGATCACTACCCATTGAGCCCGACAATCTAGCCAGCTTTCTATCCACTTTATAGTCCATTCATCCAGCCCATACTTCTTTAACTTGCTGGCAAGAATACTGTGGGAGACAGTGTCAAAAGCTTTGCTAAAGTCAAGGAACAACACGTCCACTGCTTTCCCCTCATCCACAGAGCCAGTTATCTCGTCATAGAAGGCAATTAGATTAGTCAGGCATGACTTGCCATTGGTGAATCCATGCTGACTGTTCCTGATCACTTTCCTCTCCTCTGAGTGCTTCAGAATTGATTCCTTGAGGACCTGCTCCATGATTTTTCCAGGGACAGAGGTGAGGCTGACTGGCCTGTAGTTTCCAGGATCCTCCTTCTTCCCTTTTTTAAAGATGGGCACTACATTAGCCTTTTTCCATTAGTCTGGGACTTCCCCCGATCGCCATGAGTTTTCAAAGATAGTGGCCAATGGCTCTGCAATCACATCCGCCAACTCCTTTAGCACTCTCGGACACAGCGCATCCTGCCCCATGGACTTGTGCTCATCCATCTTTTCTAAATAGTCCCGAACCACTTCTTTCTCCACAGAGGGCTGATCACCTCCTCCCCATGCTGTGCTGCCCAGTGTAATAGTCTGGGAGCTGATCTTGTTCGTGAAGACAGAGGCAAAAAAAGCCCATGAGAACCAGGGCCTGCGATCTAGTAACTTCCATGAGTTGCCGGAAGAAAGCCTCGTCCACCTCATCCCCCTGGTCCGGTGGCCTATAGCAGACTCCCACCACGACATCACCCTTTTTGCTCACACTTCTAAACTTAATCCAGAGACTCTCAGGTTTTTCTGCAGTTTCATACTTGAGCTCTGAGCAGTCATACTGCTCCCTTACATACAATGCAACTCCCCCACCTTTTCTGCCCTGCCTGTCCTTCCTGAACAGTTTATATCCATCCATGACAGTACTCCAGTCATGTGAGTTATCCCACCAAGTCTCTGTTATTCCAATCACATCATAAGTCCTTGACTGTGCCAGGATTTCCAGTTCTCCCTGCTTGTTTCCCAGGCTATTTGCATTTGTGTATAGGCACTTAAGATAACTTGCTGATTGTCCCTCTTTCTCAGTATGAGGCAGGAGTCCTTCCCTATCGCACGCCCCTGCTCATGCTTCCTCCCGGTATTCCACTTCCCCACTTACCTCAGGGCTTTGGTCTCCCTCCCCCGGTGAACCTAGTTTAAAGCCCTCCTCACTAGGTTAGCCAGCCTGCTTGCGAAGATGCTCTTCCCTCTCTTCGTTAGGTGGAGCCCATCTCTGCCTAGCACTCCTCCTTCTTGGAACACCATCCCATGGTCAAAGAATCCAAAGCCTTCTCTCTGACACCACCTGCGTAGCCAGTCATTGACTTCCACGATTCGACGGTCTCAACCCACGGGGAGGATGGACGAGAACACCACTTGCACCTCAAACTCCTTTATCCTTTTTCCCAGAGCCACGTAGTCTGCAGTGATCTGCTCAAAGTCATTCTTGGCAGTATTAGTGGTGCCCACATGGAGAAGTAGGAAGGGGTAGCGATCCAAGGGCTTGATGAGTCTCGGCAGTCTCTCCGTCACATCGTGAATCCTAGCTCCTGGCAAGAAGCAGACTTCTCGGTTTTCCCGGTTGGGGAGGCAGATAGATGACTCAGTCCCCCTGAGGAGAGAGTCCCTGACCACCACCACCCGCCTCCTTCTCTTGGGAGCGGTGGTCGTGGAACCCCCAACCCTAGGACAGTGCATCTCATGCTTTCCAATCGGTGGAGTCTCCTTCTGTTCCCTTCCCTCAGATGTATCATCTAGTCCACTCTCCGCATTAGTACCTGTGGAGAGAACATGAAAACGGTTACTTACCTGTATCTGGGTTGCTGGTACATGGACGCTCCCCTTTCTTCTTCTGGAGGTCACATGCTGCCAAATTTCTTCACCGTCCTCCTGTCTCCGCAGTGCAGCCTGCTCTGAATCTTCAGAATGTTGTGTCCATAGAAGTTTGAGTCTAGTTAATTCAGAACACCAGGGCACTTTCAGCCTAATGTATTACCCACTGAGTGAATATCAGTTGAAGTTTTCTTTTGGCACGAAACACAAAGGGGAAAACTGGTTTTATTGAGATCACTTTTGACCAGAAATAAGGATTTTTAAAGAAATGGACACTCTGGGCCAGATTTTGTAAAAAGCTGAGCACTCGACAGCTCCCATTTAGGCACATAAATAAGTGTCTGGCTTTTAGAAAGAACTCAGCTACCACTTAAATATCTGAAAGAAGTGGCAACTTTTGAAAGTCTGGCCACTTCATTGATAAGGTTGCCAACTTTCTAATCACACAAAACCAAAACACCTTACCCCGCCCCTTCTCTAAGGCCCCACCCCCACTCACTCCATCTCCCTTCCCTTTGTCACCAAATCTCCCCACCCTCACTCACTTTCATTGGGCTGGGGCAGGGAGTTGTAGTGTAAGAAGGGCTGCTGGCTCTGGCTCAGGATGCAGGCTCTGGGGTGGGACCAGAAATGCGGGGTTCAAGATGTGGAAGGAGGCACTGGGCTGGGGCAGGGGTGGGGTCCATAAGGGAGTAAGAGGTCCCACTGGGGGTGCGGGCTCTGGGGTGGGGCCTGGAATGAAGGGTTTGGGGTGCAGGAGGGGGCTCCAGGCTGGAGCCAAGGGGTTCAGAGTGTGGAAGTGGGCTCAGGGCTGGGGCAGTGGGTTGGCATGCAGGAGGGGGTGTGGGCTCCTACTTGTGGTGGGGGCTCTGGGATGGGGCAGGGGATGAGGGTTTTGGGATACAGGAGCGGGCTCAGGGCTGGAGCAGGCAGTGGTGCAGGAGGGGTTACGGGATTCAGGTTCCAGGAGGGAGTTTGGCTGTGGGAGAGGACTTAGGGCTGTGTTTGGGGTGTGGGAGGGGGTGAAGGCTCCAGGAGGGAATTTGAATGTGGGAGGAGGCTCAGGGCTGAGGCAGGGAGTTGGGTTGCAGGAGGGTGTTCTGGGTGAGGGCTCCAACCCGGCAGCGCTTACCTCAGGCGGCTCCTGGTTGGTGGCACAGCGGGGCTAAGGCAGGCTCCCTGTCTGCCCTGGCTCCACGTGGTTCTCATTGCTGTGGTTCCCGACTAATGGGAACTGTGGAGCTGACGCTCGGGGCAGGGGCAGCGCACGGAAGTTCCCTGATCGCCCCTGCACCTAGAGGCCACAGGAACATGCCAGCCACTTCTGGGAGCCATGCGGAGCCAGGGCAGGCAGGGAGTCTGCCTTAGCCCTGCTGTGCTGCCGACCGAATTTTTAATGGCCCAGTCAGTGGTGCTGACCAGAGCTATCAGGGTCCCTTTTCAACCTGGCGTTCCAGTAGAAAACCAGATGCCTGGCAACCCTATTCATTTAGGTACCTACATTAGAGCTGAGCTTGTTTTTAACAATCCAGCCCTATATTTTTGTACCAGTCTCTTGTGCAAACATCTGCTTTCATCTAGCTTTTGAAGTGTTCCACAGTGAACTTACACAATGAATAAAAAGAAAAACAAATAATTGTCATGTGGCTGAATCCTGCAGTCCATACTCAGTTTTTCCCCAGTCCACAAAACTGTCACAGAAGCCTGTGACCATTTTGCTGAAATAAAGAGTTAAGCCTGAGAAAGGACTTCAGGTTTTGGCCATTGCTATCACATACCAGAAAGAAAATGGTAAAAATGGAAGAATTCAAAGTTTTCAGATTTGGAATCTAAAAAAGAATTATAATGCTCAATATTATATAACTACAAAAATAAATACATGGTAATGTAATTAATATCACTTTGTGAGGATATATGAACTTGCTGAATTACTCCAGTAATAATTACTACATAATCCACAGTTTTAGATCTCTTGATAACTCTTTAGCTTAGAAGGAAAAACTAATCACATAATTGCTCTCCCATTATATGGTTGTTACCATGTAAAGTAGTTGGCACTCAGCTAACTAATTCAGGTGTGATTACAGTTTTACGACTTGAGTATTTGTGCCTATTTAAAAACAAATCTTACTGTGTGTTTCCAGAAATGAAAGTAGAAACTACATGAAAAAAAAAATAATAATAAGCAAACATGACAGGCAGCGGGTTCAGTGGGTAAAGTAGTAGACTAGAATTCAGGATGACCAGGATTCTGTTCTTGGCTCCACCACTCACTTTTTTTGGAACCTTGGGCAAGTCACTTTACCTCGCTCTGTACCTCTGTTGGTGGAAGTGATAGCTGTGGTTCATTCAATCCAAAGCTGTAAGGAACTTTACTCTGTGCGAGGTGGTGTCATGAAATAAATCAATGGAGACACGTCTGTCCAACCGATAGATGGCTGGCACAAATGGTACAACACAAGAGTGCTTTCACTCAAAGCTATACTTTACTCAGTCTCAAGCACTTACACACATCTGCAAGAGGTTAGTAAAATACCCCAACCCTCAATAATCACCGAAGTTGGGTGTGGCTCTCAAGTGGTACAGCAGCAGCCTTCCGTTTGGCCCATCTTTCAGCTGCCCTTGGGGAACCCAAACTGTGTCCAAACTTCTCCCCACTTATTTATCCTTGTTGGTAAACAATGACATGTCAATCAAGAAAATTTATTAGGCAAGCAGTTTCAAAAGCTAAAAAAGATGTTTCCTCAGATTACTAATTAGCCAGATGTATTCTTGCAGAGTCTGCATACCTTGAGGCGCTAACGGACACATTCCCAGAAGGCAAATATAAATAAGCTTCTTGCTTTTCTCCTAAAACACAGACCCCAGCACATCCAACAGAGATTTCATCAAGGAGGGATGCTGGGCCAGGTAAGGTTAAGCAAGAGGCTCCTGTGAGAAATGAAGTGTGTGTGAGGACACCCAGCCACTCTTTGATGGACACCCAGCCAGCCAGTTAGCTGTAAAATCCCTCTTGGAAGCTGTTCTCTACTTGCTTTACCTGTAAAGGGTTAATAAGTCCCCCAGGTAAAGAAAAGGAAGTGGTCACCTGACCAAAAGAGCCAATGGGAAGAGTAGAACATTTTAAAATTGGGAAAGAAACTTTCCTTTTGTCTGTTGTTCTCCGGAGAAGGAGACATGAAGCAGCAAGGCTATAAGCAGGAATACTGTGTGAAGTTTAACCAGATATGAAAACCATCAGATCATATCTAGAACTACTTTTAACAACCCAAATATCTCAGTAAATAAGGAATGTTTAGGAAGATGTGATTAGTTTATTTCTGTTTATTTTTTAAGACTTGTGGACTCCTCTATGCTAACCCCAGATGCTTTTGTTTGCTTGTAACCTTTAAGCTGACCCCAAGAAAGCTAGTTTGGGTGCTTAATTTTTGGAATTGCTCTTTTAAAATCTAGCAAAAGCCTAAGTTCCAGATGTATTTTCTTCCTTTTTGTATTTTAATAAAATTTACCTTTTTTTAAGAACAGGATGGATTTTTGGTATCCTCAGAGGTTTGTGCATGTGCTGTTTGATTAGCTGGTGGCAACAGCTAATTTCCTTTGTTTTCTTTCTCAGCTCTTCCCTGGGGTGGGGTGGGGTGAAAGGGCTTGAGGGTACCGCACAGGGAGGAACTCCCAAGTGCTCCTTCCTGGGTCCAAAGGGTTTTTTGGGTTTTTTTTTGTTTTTTTGCATTTGGGTGTGGTAGCAGCATTTACCAAGTCAAAGTCAGAGAGAACCTGTAACCTTAAAAGTTTAATACAAGCCTGGAGTGGCAAGTATTAATTTTTAGAATCCTTGTGGGCCCCCACCTTCTGAACTTGGAGTGACAGAGTGGCGATTCAGCCTTGACAGCTCCCTTTGTGGTCACCCAAACCCTGTCCTCTCCTACTTACTCATGCTAAACTGGACAGGCCTACAAAAAGGCCTGCCAGTTTTGGTTGCTTTTAGCAACATGGGTGGCAGGTGAACCCCTGCTCTGTGGCGGCTAGGCCGCCAGACCTGCCCCTTCCTCCTGAGGAACTGCCCCTGCATGCCAGAGCCCCCAAATCTCCCCCCCTTAACAGTAGGAGCCCTGAGGACACCCCCCCTCCGTGACTGGAGGAGCCCCAGCCACCCACCCCAGTAACACCTGGCTGAGCCCCCCTGCACGAGCGCTGGCCAAGCCACCATCCCCCCCAAATACTGATGCTCCCCAGTCGAGCCATCGCCCCCAACCGCTGGGCCACTCTGCCGAGCCGAGTGCCAGCCGTGCCAAACCACCAATCCCCTTACCCCTGAAGGTCCCCCCAGCCAAGAAGGGCCGGCCCCAGCGCCGGGCCGAGCCACCCCCTCCCTCCCGCCCCTGAAGGCTCCCTGGCTGAGCTGCTGGCCCCCTGGGCACTGGGCTGAGCCACCCCTTCCCCCCAAGCCAGCCCCAGCACCCGGCCTCACTCCCCCGCCAGACACCCCTAGCTTCGCACCCACTGCTGGCTTGCTCCATCCCTCCTCACTTGCCCTCCCAGAGGAGGAGAGATGCTGCAAGCAGCAGGGACTTCTGGAGTGGGGGTCTGGGGGGGCAGTGGAGTGGAGGACTTATCTGCAGGCAGCAGCAGCAGGCAGTGGAGGTGTCAGGGAAAGGGGGGGCCCAGGTGTCTGGCGGTGGGTCAGAGGCAGCTGCTCCAAGGAAGACTTGGCCTTCCCTGGCCTATTATACTTGCCACCCATGGTTAGCAGCAAGTATGATAATCAGTATTACGCTATTGGTAGTGGTCCCTGGCCTTTTACTGGTCTGTCAAAATCTCCCCATACAGGAGCATAGCTGAATAGATAGATAGAAAGTTTGATAGACTGTAAATTCTTAGGGGCAGGGACTGTCTCTTACTATGTGTTTGTACAATATGGGGTACAATGTTGCCTCAGTCTCAGTTGGGATCCACGGGTGTTAGTTGTATACAAAATTAATTCCCGGACAAATAACCTACATTCAAATGAAGTTAAGGTGCAGAGTAACTTAACGGAACAAAATACTTCAGGGATGCTGTATCTACCCCAAAACTAACTGTTGTAAATCAAAGAAATTCAGAGTTAATGTAAGAAATGCACAGTTAAGGAATTCAAACAACTTTAACTCTGGTTCTGTACTGATGTCATACAGTAAGTATATAATTTTGATTAAGGCATTCTAGTGTTTGTAGTCCCAGATGAAACTGATTTTAAAGACACATTAAATTATTTTCATATATTCCCCCCTCATAATGTCAAGGCAGGGCAGAGTTGAGGTTTTTTGGGTGCCTTAACTGTGAATTTCTTACCTGAACAAGTTTGGATTGCTTTATTTGTACAGCACCTAGCACAATGGACATCAGTTCCAGTTGGGACCTCTGGGCACTACCATAATACAAATAGTAAATAATAATGTTTAAAAATAATTATCACTCTCTGGCCAAATACACACACAACTGTCATCAGGTATACAGCACACTGACTGCATAACCAGAAGCTCTTATCACTTGAACTAAAGGAGAATCTCTGATTGATATATATATTTATATATATATAAATAGTGGTATTGGGGTTTATAGTGTCAAGTATGTTTAATACTCCATTCAAGAGGAGAACTGTGGACGCATGGGAAGTTTTGTGATTGAATTAATGGGAGCATAATTTTCCCCATGACCTAGTCAGCCTAGTATATCATAGAGTCCATTCTATTAAAGTATAACTTATCTGATTTGTATTGGAGCACAGGTAACATCCAGATTCAATGGGTCAACTAAACTGTAATCAAGGAGGCCACCGATAACCTGTATTAGCACCCTCTGTCCTGACACTACAACTCTGATCCCAGCCCGGTGCAGATGAAGGGATAGGAGATGAGCCTGCCCTGCACTCACTCTGAAGCAATGGCTTCTGTCCCATGGGGCTGGGCTAGGCTCCCTGCCCTGGCTGTTACAACCCAGTACGCAGGGTTGCAATGCCACTCACATTCGGTAGTTCAAGATATTTTAATGCAAGAGAAGAGGCTTCTGTGCTGGGGAAGCCTAGGAAGGGGGTAGGAGCCATTGTCTGGAAGAACTCTACCACTGTTTAAGACAGGAAGGGACCATTGTGATCATTAAGTCTGACCTCCTGCATAAAACAGGCCATAGGACTTCCCTGAATTAATTCCTGATTCAAGTCCAATAGCTATGGTTGAACTACAGCATATCTAATCTTGATTTAAAAATTTCCAGTGATGGAGAATATTCCACAACCCGTGGTAAGTTGTTCCAGAGGTTATTTATTACCTTCACTCTTAAAAATTTGCATCTTATTTCTATTCAGAATTTGCCTGACTTCAACTTCGTCATTGGTACTTATATCTTTGTCTGCTAAACTGTCAAATTTCTGTTCCCCGTGTAGGCACTTATAAACTGGGATCAAGTCAGCTCATAACCTTACCTTTGTTAAGTTTAATAGAATGAACTCTGTGAGCCTTTTGCTATAAGACATGTTTTGCAATCCTTTAATCATTCTTGTGGCTCTTCTCCGAACCTTCTCGAAAGTTTTAATATCTTCCTTGAAATGAGGATGCCGGAAAAGGACACAGTATTCCAGCAGTGGCCAAATACAGAGGTAAAATAACCTCACCACTTTTATATGATATTCCCATTTATACATCCATGGATCATTTTATCCAGAGCCTCACACTGGAAGCTCATGTTCAGTTGATTATCCACCGTGACTCCTAAGTCTTTTCCAGAATTGTTGCTCCCAGGGATAGAGTCCCCCATCCTGCAAGTATAGCCTACATTCTTTGTATCCAGATATACGACTTTACATTAGGCCATATTAAAATACATACTGTTGCTTGTGCCCAGTAAACTGTACAAGTAATCTCTTCTCTTTTTTTTAACCATTCCACAAATCCTTCACATTTTTCAGTAAAGATTTTATGTTGTTTTCTTCTAGATCATTGATTAAAAAACATAGGGCAAAGAATCAATCCCTATGACACCCCACTAGAAACATATCCACTTGATGATTGTCCATTTACAATTACATTTTGAGACCTGCCAGTTTTTGATCTAATGTTGACTCTGCCATGTTGACTCTGTATCTAGATTCTTAATCAAAATGTCACAACCCATAAGTTGTTCAAGGGTTGGTTAAGTTGGATTGTACACAATGTTTGTAGGCATAGGACGGACACAGTGAATGGATGAGTGTACATATGTCAGAGAGAAAAAACACAAATAAGGATATTTAAAATCATGGATTTTTCATAATTTAATGTAACTAAGTGCCCTGGGGGGTTGTTTCTGTTTTTTTGGTATGAAGACTGGTTGGGTAACTATAACACAGAAAAAGTTCCAAGTGGTATGCTCAGATCAGGTAATCATTATCTGTACCATCACTATTTATGTGTCCCCCTATTCAAGAGCAAAAAGGAAAAATTAGGAACGATATGCTCAATAGCCATCCAGATGGCAAGACAGGCATATGCCAGTCACTACTGTAAGGGACTGAGATTATATATACAAAAGCCACCCAAAAAAGAAAATGTATGATTGGTAGATGACAATCTAACCCTGAAAGGGAAAGAGACAGTTATTGACCGTTTCAAATGCTACACACACACACATAGCTGCATTAAGTAAATGATGACTCACAAGACAGCAATACAACTTGGCTATTTGTAATAGCTATGATAGACAGACTTTTATATATATATATAAAGGAAAAGCTGTAAGCAATCCCCACAATTCTACAATTTTGCCTCAATTTCAGAAGTTTAAAGCATCATTTGTCTATTCCTGTATGCTGGTGAAAGTAGTCTCAAGGTACTCATCAGTCATTCCCATCTCTTTTTTGATTACTCGGGCTCATTTTCCATTCTAAAACAGGTAACTTTCTGAATACTGCTCCCCACTGTGAGTGGGTGTTGGTTAGTGTACAGTGATTTAACCTATGCCAAAGTTTAATCACTAACAATCATAGTTATAAACTGGATACAGAGATGGAAAATAACATATCAAGTTTTGATTGTTTTTCCCTGTAATTAACCAGATGGTGGCAAATTACAACTATCTTATTATTTTTTTAATGTTAAAATAGTTTAGATGTATTAAAAAAGATGAAGATTTATAAGAAGTGCATTACTCTTTTTCCTAGTATTATATTCTGTTTGATTTAATTTCAAATAACAGAGTTTTTAAAAGAGCACAAACTTGCTGTTTGTTTTTTCTACCCTGTTATTTTAAAGGCAAAATTGCAGAGGAATCAGTCTGGCCTTTCTATTCAGGCAAATTTAGAAAATGGGTGTGCAATTCTGGGCATCCACATTTAGAGGCCTTCCCCATTTCTTTTATTTACCTATCCTCGATATCTCACAAGTCAAAATGCCTTCTATACCATTAGCACATGGAATCCTCCATTACGTGATGATGCATGCATGATCCTGGCCCTTTTTTTCTGATACAAATTGGAAATGTTACAAATACCAAACTTCACAGATGACAGTGCCCATCTGCTAATTATATTTCAGCCAGCCTCTTGCTATAGTTTTAGGTATGCTCCAGATCCCAGGGCTCTAAAAATGCAGAAACAATTCATAAAGGCACTATGATATTCAATATAATTGTTCATGTATTGGGCTGCTCATGTTAAGATACAACAATGCCCTTATTAAATCAAAAGTGGCTTGCTACTAAAGATTCAGGCTCTGATTCAATAAGTTACATGAGAATGTGTGTAACTTTAAGCATGTGAGCAGTCACATAGATTTCAGGGGGACCGTTGATGGGCTTAAAGCTAGGAATGTGCTTACTCACCTTGCTGAATCAGTGCTTAATTGCTTAAGTCCTGCAACTCTTTTTCAGACTATAAGAAGATTTCTAAATCCAGAAAGACCAATTCCGCCAGTGTATTTATGCAAAAGTTTTGCAATTTTATTATTTCATGAATAAGCTCTCAACTTTGAGAGCAGACTATATATCAACTTAGTCTCCTAATTACAACATGGAAATGTTTCAGCAAATTTTAAAGAACATTCAGTAACACCTGTTTTGAAGAAACCCTCCTCATCAGCTGAGTATATGTCTAAATTTCATCCCATCTTAGATGTACAGTATGCTCTCTCTCTCTAAGGTGCAGTGCTTCAAAAAAAAATAACTCAGACTCAATTATAAACTCATTTAATTCAATTCAACCCATCTGAACAAATTCATTCAGGTTTCAGAATACCTCACAGCACAGAGGTGGCTCTACTGACAGTGTACAATCATCTACTGAATGCAGCTGACTCAGGTTCCTTTGCACATCTGGTCTTTAAATTGCTCTGTGGCATTCAACACCCCTGAACATGGTATTCTGCTGGCAGGTTTAGAATCCATCATTAGGATCTTAGATACTGCCTTTGTCTGGTTCCAATCATAGTTGAAATGTACGCTGTTCACAGTCTTCATCAGTTGTTTTATAGCTAGAGATGGACCCAAACTAAAACCCCATGTCTATATAACCCTAAACTTTGTGTTGGCTGAAAAACAAATGTGAACTCTGTAATTCAGGCCCATCTATTGCTACATATATATGATCAAAAATCCCTCTGCTATGAAGTACCCTCCATATCTGACGTAGGTCTTCTTTCCTTGTGCATGCAGATGTTAGCACTTTATACCATTATGAGGAATTATGACTAGAGTTTTCACTGTTACTAAAGAAGTTAGAGAAAGCAAATATCTACTAGATCATCTTGTCCATTGTCCTGAGTCAATATTAAGTCAATCTAATTAATCTCTCTGACAATGTAAATATCTACCATATTAGGTCATGTGGCTGCAACTAAGATGTGAAAATTACACTTATTTATCTTATTCTATCATTGTACTATTATTCATTATCATTATTTGTATTATTGTAGCATCAAGAGGCCCCAAACAGAATCAAGTCTCCATTGTTCTAGGTGTTGTAAAAACATAGGGCTGGATTTTGCAACCCTTTGTGTTGCTGGTGAGTAAATGAGTAGCCATTGATTTCATTGCTCACCAATATGAGTCAAGGCTACACCATACAGTTTCTAGGAAGATAAGTTCTCTGCTGTAGTTATTGTGCTTAACCTAGAGATCTACTTTATTGCTTTTATGACATATAGCTAGAGAATTATATGAAAAGTAACCAAATGCAATTGAAATGCTGCAAGTTTTAAGAGCTGCAGGATTGTGTTCAATGTTAATGCTTACTGACAGTTTGAACTGTGTCCCTTGGAAACTGATGGTGATGGTGACATTACTGAAAGCAAAAAAGAGTGTATAAAACAGCTGCTGGGTAAGAGCGCAAAACAAATCTGGTATGTGCCCCATAAGGGCTGTAAAGAGGAATGGGGTTAACATTCATAACACATGAAGAAAGGAAATACTCTCAAAAACTAAAGAAAACAATGGTTCATTAGAGTCCAGTTCTCTCCACCAAGTTTAGGGAGAAAATATGTTAAAATATGAATTTTTTGTTGAATAATGAATATTAATATGAACAAGGAAGCTGTCTGGATTACAGTGGCAGTTCAGGGAGTATTAACACAAATGTGGGAATTTTTTTTCCAGTTGGGAGGAGTGTTTTTTTCTTTTTCTTTTTATGCATACACCATAAGTGAAAATTATTCTTTTTTATTAGCCAGAACCAATGCTGTGTTAAGAACAAAGAATAACCCTTCAAAAATAAATCACTGAATTGTTATTAACAAATACTGAATTAAATTGTAGATAGATGCTACTGTGAAAATAACCTGATACTCTGATAATCAGTGCTACATGAAAATCCAAGATAGATGAAGAGGTTAAGTAGAAAATTCTGGGCACATACTGCAAGAACTCCCCTTGACTTCCATGGGAGCAGGATGTTAGGTTTGTCCTAAAGGAGAAAAAATAAGTCATCTGTGGTTCCTCAAGCCTAATACCTGGGATAACCTCTCTAGTCCAACCTTCTCTTGGATGGCAATTGAGTACTGATCCGTAAGTCGTAGCATCAAGGGTGTTGTCTTCTTTATTGCATGTTTTCAATGGGGACCCATCTATGTCATCTTCTGTCATGCAGCCATACTGGTTGCTTCAGGCCTCCATCTCACAGGCTGTTCCTGCTGCTGCCATAGCCTGCTTACCTGCTTGGCCTCTCTGCTTGTCATCCAGCCCCCTTGTCCCAGATCTCATGCTGCCTGTTACCTTGACCTTGTTTCACCGTCAACTTACAGGCTTCTGTCTCCATCCTGCAACTCGCACGCATACAACAGAACTCTGTCTTCTCATCTCATTTGCCTCATCTCTCTGACCCGAGCTTCTCACTTCCTTTTCCAAGTCATTCTGAGCAATACAGAATGTTAATCAGGATCAATGCCCACCTCAGGATTACCTAAAGAAGCTCATTCTTTTGGTGACAATGGTGACATGGGGTGGTAGGCGATACCCAGTAATGAGTCAAGAGTTTCATTAAAATTATACCGTAAAGTATCATGGTATTTTTAGGCTAAGGACATTATAAACACAGATTATGTTGCTGTTGAAAATATCTCCAATGACTGTTTACCAAAAAAAAAGCGAAAATGAATGTCACTCCCATGCTGAGACTCTCTACTCTTTGCCAAGTGTAAGCCGGCAGCAATTTTGTAGCCCAGTTATAAATCCCTGAAAAGCACAGTTTATGATGAAAACATTGACAGACCTAACTGTAATTGCACAAACACATCACTACCATGAAGACTGTAAATGAAAAATAATAATAAAAAAAATCAATATCATCCTGGTCACAAAATCTGTTATTGTCCTTGTCTACAGCTTAAAATTATATTCTTCTTTCTGTCTGGATTTGTTTTTTTGTTTTTATTTTTTTAAATACAATAGAATAAAATATGAGCATTGAAAGGTAAATATAATGTATGAATGAATATTTTGTACATATTACATGATGATTTAGTTGGGGATTGGTCCTGCTTTGAGCAGGGGGTTGGACTAGATGACTTCCTGAGGTCCCTTCCAACCCTGATATTCTATGATTCTATGATTCTATTCTAGGCACAAAGGGTAAAATTCACCTCAGTGTAGAAAGCAAAAGTGAAAAAAAAATCTGTCAATGTGTTGTTTTTTTTAACGGAAAATTGATTTTTCAATTAAATGGAATTTTCACTGAAAAAGGTCATTTTCATTGACATTTTTATGCGTTCATGAAAACATCTGAAAAATATAGACAAACAAACTGAGAGGGTGCAGGGGGTAGGAGGGGTAGAATCATTTCCCAACCTGTTCTAGAACAGAGCCAGCACAAGGTTCACAGCCAACATAAGTTCTAATTAAACCCTATTTTGAGGACTTAAATGGCATTTAAGTCATGCTTAGGTTGTGTGCTCGTTCTATAGAAGGGATGAACTTTGTTTATAGGGCTAGTTTATACTACAAAGGTTTTGCCAGCATAGGTATACTGGCAAATCCCCAACCCCTGCCCCCGTACCCATGCTGAGTATACTGGCAAAATAAATTCATTTGCCAGCATAGTTAAACCACCTCCTTGAATGACATAAGCGATAAAGCCAAAAGAACTTTTTTGCCAGAATAGCTGCGTCTAGAAAGGGGTTTTGCCAGCATAGCTGGTTGGACTGATATAGCTACACTGACAAAACTTTGTAGCATAGACCCGGCCTTACTATAATACATGCACAAATACTGACTTTGTATCCCAACTTCTTTGACAGGTAGCTGCAAACTTCATATTTTGATTTGGTTTGTAAGACCTTTCTTTCCTTTAGCGAAAAGGAAGTCTTCTTTGGAATGGTTTCCAAAAAGATAAACTGATTTGTACTGGAGCTGAAAATGTACGTATGGAAATTTGTTTCTACCTTTTCCCATTTGAGGATGGTTTCCTCAAAGTAACGTAAATTGCAGCTCCCATTACTGATTCTCTGTCCTCTGACGGCCCTAAAAAGGATATACCACATTTGTATGGTTACCTAGGCCTGAATGTAATTTCACTGCAAACAGATTTATATTAAAGCAGTTAAATCTGTAACAGCCATCTAGACAGGGCCAAATTCACCTCTCATTTACATGGATGTAAATCCAGAGTAACATCAATGACTGCAGTGGAGTTACTCCAGATTTACACCCCCTAAATGAGAGCAGAATTAGGGCAGATTGAGTCTCCAGTACAGGTTTAATTTTTCAACACCTATGATGTGGAGTGCAGTTTTGCACCCCTAATTACACTGGGTAATGGTAGGCAAAGATATGGAAAGGATGGCATATGAAATGCATATCTCCTACGACCAAGTCATAATGTGATTGCATTGTCTTATTGGTAAAATATAAGAGAATTTTGTATTACCAATGCATTGGCGTATCATAACATTTTCTTTTTATCAGATTTATAACTAAATAGTTGCATTGCATGGTAAGGTACTTGGCAAATCTGTTAAACAGAAGTATCAGTATATTAGTATGTGTCTGCATGTTTGCTTATCAAACTCTGGTGTATATTTTTATTACTACAGTTACAATTGTGCCACAAAGAAAGAAAAGATAAAGATGTCAAACTGTGCAAGGGTGGCAGCCAATATAACTGATGAGACAAAATTGGCACTCAGAGTAAGTAAGTTTAAGTGTGGTCCCATTCAAAACTTCATGTTTATAAGTGGTACGGGAAGCTTGTACTGTTGTACCATTCAGAGAGAAACTGAGAGAAGAAGGAAGAAGGCATGAAGAAAATGAATCGAGCTTCTGAGTTCTGAACTGCAGAACTGGCATCAAACTGGTTACCTTTTTTATTGACCACCAGAAAGCTCTGAATAAGTGCTACACAGTATGTCAGGTAGTCTTTTTTGTCACTACCTAAATTACTTTTGGATAGTTCAGCACATCTCCAGCTACAATCTCATACTGGCAAACATCGCAATACATTAAGTAATACCTGAATGAAATACAATGTTCAAAATCAATACTGCATTTTCTGCAGCTTTCAAGCACATTATGAAATGTTCAATATAATATGCACATACAATTATTGCCCCACTTTCAGCTTTCACATTTTATTTACTAAATGAAAACTTGATAATTGATCGAGTGCAAAATGCATTTCAACAGAGCTGCAAACAGTTCTTTATGCATAAAAGATATTTTAAAATGTCAGATTGGCTAAAATCTAACTTTTTGTTTTCCTCTTGACATTCCAGATCTTCTGATGCCATGGTGACTTGCTTGAGATGATGCTAGCATTTCTTTCTAACAGAAACATGTTTACTTTAGCAATGGTTAATAATAGATCCTATAAAGGCTAAACTGTTTCCCTTTGGGTGAGAATAGATGCCATCTGCTTTTCAAAACTGTGACAGCTCCCTTTGGGCATTCCCACCCATATCATTAGTCTTACTACCATGCATGACTAAAAAATAGAACACAAACTGATTCATGAAAAGAATGGTTAACTTTTCAGATCATTCTCCTGCAGGTAGATCAGTTCCCAGTCATGAGAGAAAATGTATAGTGGAGAAATATTCTGATAAACAGTCAAAAACACTCATCCTCATTCAAAGCAATATCGAAAAAATCAAGGTATTGAGTAAAATTGGACAATTTTTTCATGAAAAATTACGATTTTTAACACATTTTCACTTATTTATTTAACTAAATTATAGAACTGCTTGACAACTTTCAAAACATTGGAATTGTCAATGACATGAACAATACAAATATTCTTTACTGGACATTTTCACTATTTTTCAACCTGTTCTAATACTGGGAGGTTCAGTTATAGAGGCTTCTTCTTAAATAACAGCTGGCACTTTCTCATGCATTTAAGGTTTTGGAATGAAAAGTTTTTGGCATCTTTGGTTTAGTGAACAGGATCTAATGTTAAATCCATATTTTGTTTCAATTCACTCCTGTCATTAAATACTGGTGCAATATTTATGTGATCAATATTTATATATATAAATATTTGTATTGATTCAATATTTCTCTCGGATTTTTTTAAAGATAATGAGATACACCTAATAAAGGGGTGGTGTTTTTTCACAATGTTTCTGAAAGCCAGGTCAATTCAAGTAAACAATTATCAGGATATGATGTTACAGGATCCTTTTATTTTTAATTCATTTCAAGTCACTTTTAATTATTAGATTTTGAATTAAGCACCTTATCTCTTTTATACCACCATAGGATATTATTTTAGTGATTTAGTATTTATTTAAGGGGAAATCATCCACAGAAAAAGAGTTTATTAGGATGGGAAATTATATAAACCATGATCGATGGTCTGGAATTAACCATGAAAGTATCTGATTTCTAACCAAGAGGACTGGATAATGAAGAAATCACAGGAGTGAAGCTTAAGCAATTTATAGAGTCAATGAGAGAATTAAGATAAGTCTATTTCCAATACAGCCAGTTCCAAGCATTCAGAAATCAGGAGTAAGGTCCCTAAAAAATAAAAACAGTGTTAATTTAAAAATACATTTCTAACTGTTTTTATGTGCTTTCAGAGTTTTGAGCAATTAGGGATCATATTTGAAAGTTTTTCTCTGAAACAATAAGGGTTAGAACCTTACTCCCTTACTCTCTCTTTCTCTCTCTCTTTCTTTGAATGAAAGCTAAGACTCTCATGAAATTACCAGACTCCAGGAACTGGTCTTTAAGAAAACCAGCAAATATGAGACTTGTGATAAAATCACAAGTGTCAGCATTCTATTTCTGAAACATGCATTTTAATGATAAAAGAGAAATAAAATGTCATAGAAAATGTTTAATGTTTCCAAGTTCAGCCTGTTGTGAGTATATCTTGTTATGCAATTGCTGTTATAAATATTGCAATGCTAATGTACGTAGCACAAATTTAAGGCCAAATTCTGCTAGTCATACTCACATTGAGATCCGTTACTCAGTGAATTGCCCCCAACGATTTCTATAGGACTTCTCATGAAGTCAAGTGCATCTCAATGTAAGTGTGGCAAAACTGGGCTCTAAAACCTGCACTGAAGTTCTTTGTCAAGCAAATCTTTCAGTGGGAGCAAATCAATGGGAGTTTAGCCTGGAATATCAATCCCTTGAGTACTAGTTATGCAGAGGTAGTCAGGGTAATGCTCATTTCTGAACATATGGCCTAAAGTGTCACAACGCCAAGTGAAAGAGAAACAGAAGAAGAGAAATATTTGAAATTTGAGAAATTTGACTCTGAATGCATGAGGTCTGAGTCTATTCACACCATTATAGTGTGCCAGTAGAAATCAGGGCATGGGGTGATTGCAACAGCGTATGGTAATTCCCATTCTGCTGTGGAGCCTGGAGCTGCCCTGCTCACCCCAGGAAGTGGACGAACCAGGCAGGGAGAGACCGTGACTACCATGCCTTGAGAATGCATTGATTGAGCCCGTTGACTGGGCACCCTTTGCCAGTAGGGTTTCTATGGTGTCTCAACCATAAAGGAAACCTGCTCTCCACTAGTGGAAACCTAAGGAAAGGCAGAAGTGGCAATCCTGCCTTCCCATGGGTGAATGCCCATCCCCTCGTGTAAAGTGGCACTTCTCTGTGCTGAATGGAGTGGACTGAGCCCTCTTTCTATAGTAAGAAGTGTAGTTACTCATTGGCTGCATGTGTGTTCTTCCCAGATAGCTGGCCCAGCATACCTCGATCAAACTGTCCAGTAAGACCACAACACTCCATTTGTAGCAAAAGCACATGGCCCCATTTACTGTCGACGAAGCACGGTATTAGTATTACAGGTAAACTTAATTCATGTGTGACTGTGACAATGGACTCAGCCCAGTGAATGGCAGGACTTTCCATTCCTCCCTTGGCTGGACAAAGACTCACACCCTATGATCCCTCTTTATACACTGATACAACGAAGTTATGTATTGCCCCTCTTACGCGGTTAGTTACAACCCTTTCCCTTGTACCTGTAGGTTCAATCAAAGCATCTCTATCCATCACCCTGTCATCCTAAGCTTATCTTTAAGAGGGGTCAATGTGTCCTTGTATCGTCTTCCAAGAGTACATTTACACCATAACACCGGTAGCAGGGTGTTCTGGCACTACTCTTCCAGAATGTGTTCATGTGAATACTTAGTGCCTAGGAGCGCTTGTGTTTTTGTAATGCCAGCCCTGTTCTTGCCAAGTTCTGTGAACTTGCAAGTAGGTATGTTTTGTGACGAGGCCTGACTTTTGCTCATAATCAGGCTCTCTTCTTCTACTACAGGGAGCACTGGTAAAACAGAAAGGTGTCAGAAAGGAAAGCAGTATGGAGTAATCTATGTCACTGAAGGGAGTAAGGTAACTTTCCGGGTTATGCATACAAGTTTTTAATAATGTGATTCCAAAGCATTTTCAGACAGTCTTCTTTCTTCTCTTTGCTAAATATTGGGTTTTTTTAAATCCCTGTCACTGTTTCAGGTATCAGTACCATATAAATCCTAGACTTACCAATGTGAAGGTTATGTTGTCTAGGGCACCATGGAATAGGAGAAACACCACAGAGTATGCAATATCAAGATATTATCTACGTGTATTGTGACTGTAGATGCCAGTTGGCTTAGATGCTGGCATAGGGATTTTCATTTTTTAGCAATGGTGGGGTCCCCTTAGAAGAGAAGCTTTGAATAAGAAAGGCAGTTAAGTGGGGCTGAGGGAAAGAGAGAAGGATCATATCTTCACAATATGTTATGCTGTCATAAAAATTATATTAGTAATGCACTTGACATATTGATGTGTTACAGCCAAATCCCATTTTTAACTAGAAATGGCGAAACAGATGCCCCCTGAAATCTATCTATTCCTTTTGAAGCCTCTTGTGTTTCTTTTTTTTTTCTTGGAAGAAAACCTTGTCATTCATGCTAGCAATTCTAAAGTGCTTTATTTCCACACCTCCATAGGTAAAGCTTTTCAAATGTAATTTGTTTTCTCTCACATATTAAGAAGCAGTAAAGGCCCTCAAAGGAAGCAGAAATAGAAAATAACTTGACAGTTGTCCACAGTTCTTATTAACAGTGGCATAGAATTCTCCAGTAATGGGGCCAAAATACTACATCTTAATTTTACTTCTCCAGTGATTTACACCATTATTCTAGATGACTGTAGTTGCTTGTTTTTAAATAAAAGATGATTGTGTCTGGCTGCAAAAAAAAGGCCAATTTATCTTCCTGCTTAAACTCAATTTAAATCCATGCAATCTAATTAAAGATAAGTGAAAGGATATGGCCTTAAAAAAATCCACTTTTTTCTCCCCAATCATTTATCTGATTAAGCAAATTCAACCTCCATTCCTAAACAAGATCTACCTTCCTAAATATCCTATATCTCCTTGGAGTAATCCAAGTCCAAACACCATTTAGTTTTACAAAAAAAGAAAAAGAGGACTTGTGGCACCTTAGAGACTAACAAATTTATTTGAGCATAAGCTTTCGTGAGCCACAGCTCACTTCATCGGATGCTGTAGCTCACGAAAGCTTATGCTCAAATAAATTTGTTATTGTCTAAAGTGCCCAAGTCCTCCTTTTCTTTTTGTGAATACAGACTAACACAGCTGCTACTCTGAAACCTGTCATTTTGTTTTAGTTCTCCATGGCTATAGGGTCATATATGCTACAGGGAATATAGGACATGATACTTCACTTTTTGCCAACTCCATTACTTACACAGTAGTCTGAAAAAATTGGGGGGCAGGGGGAAGGGGAGTCAGCCATCCCATTGCTTGCAGGGAGGGAGTGGGAAGGGGGGAGCAGAGCTGTCCAGAGCTGCTGAGCTCTTTCTGCTGTCTTCTACCTCCTCCTTCCCTCTCCTGAGAGAAAGGTTTCTAAAGGAAAGGAGAGAGAGTTCTGCCTGTTTTCCTCCGCAGCTTTGATTGGCAGCAGTACCCCAATAGGTGGGCAAGTGGGGAAAGCAGCCAATCAGAAGGTTTTTCTCTCCTGGTACTGAAAATTTTCACCCATCTGACCCAGCCCAAGTTGTAGAAATTTTACTTCCCAGGCAACAGGCAACAAGCAACTGCAACCAGTTTTGACCTGTCTCCAGTCTCTGCTGAACTCATGTGAATCAAAATTGTATCAAAATCTCACTCATCTGCTCTGGAGGTTTGAGTGTGGCTTATTTTGGTTTATCTTAAACCAGTTCCTAAGCGTATGACGCTAAACCGAAATCCACCTTTTCAACATGCAGCGTTGCCCTGGTTTAACTTGTGGCGTGATTTTAAACCAATTTATTTAAACCATGGCAGAAAGCTGTGTGGCTAATCTTATGTCAGTTTAAACTGATATACGTCCTTTTAACTAAATAGGTTCAAAATCACAACGTGCGTTAAACCAGTGCAACTCTGCATGTAGACAAGACCTAAAGAAATCTAGTGAGGTGACTTGACCAGCAGTTTTGACACTGTCTCATTAAGACTGGTTTAATGAGAATATCAAGAATACAAAAAATTCTCAGTAGCTGTTACAGAAATTTCAAATGATAAAAATATATTAAATATTTTGAAATCTGGTTATGACCATTTGCACAATTTAGGTGGCATAAAGGGCCTGTATGTAATCCATCTGAAAATCATCAGCAGACAATTCCCCTGGCATACAGGAAATCACTGCTGGAACATCTGTGCCACCATCCAGCTGTGGGCCTCAGTCCTCCTCCCCCAGCCCTGCATTTCTCGGCTTAAGGGGTGAATCGGGGCAGGGATATGCTCATGGTGGAGCTCTGTTCTGCTATGCCAAACCTCTGCTGGCATAATTTAGAGCTGCAGCTCTAAGTGGCCTCTGGGCTTTGCCTATCCCTCAGAAACAGTGAGCTGGAATCTGACATCCTCCCTGACCCCCAGCCCCGCCTCCCTCCGGCCCTCCACACACACACACACACACACACACCACTCTCCTGCGTAAGCAGAGGTCTGGACCCATTGTGATTTCCATCTCAAAATCACAGGACACTAACTTTTTCAACTGACTTCATGACCAGAAATTGTCTCTTTTATGTGTGAAATCATTCTAAATCAAAGGTTAAATATCCATATGGATGTGGGCTGCAATCCAACTTCTCAAGACAGCAGCTTCTCTTTTCAGAGACATATGCAGTATATGTCAGTGATGGATTTTTTCATACATCTTTAAGCTGATATTGCTGCTGTGAGAGGGAGAGCAAGATGTGTACATGAGATTCTGATATTTAATTTTACCGACAATAGAACTAATTAAAGCTGTATGATTACTTTTAAGCAATCATAGGTGATGCATGTGTGAGTAATACTAGTGAAGGCTAGGATAAAATGGGATAAAACTAGTTTTATTATGTAGCTATGGGTTACACTAACAAACACTGATTACTACCATGTAGATGGAGCCAGATACATGGTTTCTCTGAAATTCTAATTAAACTGTTAATTAATGGATGTTGATTACTTTAATGTAGTTAACACAATTAAATAGCATGGAGAGAGCAACATAATATATAGTAATAAATAAGGGAGAGAACCACAGTTTTGAATTTCAGCTCATTCCCCTCATCTCACCTCTTTCCCTCCATAACCCACGTCACTAACAAGACGTGAGCCAATACTCCCCCTTACCATTTTGTATGTGGTTTCGCTTTCTCCAACTTAATTTTGTCTGTTTAGGTTGCAGGCATTTTGGGCCAGGAACTATATCTTCTTTTTTCTCTGTACAATACCTAGTATATCTTGGACACCATAACAAAATAGGTGGTCTGTACCACTCTGAGTGAAATAACGATAAAGTATTAAGGAAAATTTTTTATGCTACTGGAAATTACAAAGTCAGCAAAGTTCCCTGCCTTGGAGATGCATTCTCCAGCATGCATTTAGGGTTTAATTATAGTGCTATTGATGGGCTTGTGACAGATATAGCTATTTACTAATTAATACAGGACCAGACTATGGATCAGATTCAATTTTCTGTTACACCAATGTGATGATTTGGGAATCTGTCTGTACAAACTTAGAAGGACAAGATGGGTGAGGGAATATCTTTTATTGAACCAAATTCTGTTGGTGAGAGAGAGACAAGCTTTTGAGCTTACATAGAGCTCTTCTTGAGGTCTGGGGAATGTACAAACCTATGAATTCTCGACATAGGTACTAACTTCCCCTCTGCCCCATGGGTGCTGCCAAACAGCTGCCGGTGGGTGCAGAGCACCTGCTAATTTTTCCCCTGGGGTGCTCCAGCCCCGCAGCACCCATGGCGTTGGCGCCAATGATTCTGGATGATATTATCAATTATTATTATGAAAACAGCTATATTATGAGGTCCTATATGTGAGTAGATCCACCATTGCTGACCTCCAGCAGAAAGATATCAGTTGAGGTATAATGGGGAATATTTAACATTAACGATGGTGCTTTGACCATAAAAGTTATGCTAAAAAAGAAGCTACATTCTTAGAAAACCAGTTTTGGCTTAGCCTCTGAAGGAGGGGGAAAGAGGAGAGCAGAACAAAAGACAGAACAAAGGAAGCCATGTGTTGGAATTGGGATTTAAACAGAGAGCCACACCAGAACAGAGGAAGCAGGAAAGGGTCAGACTGGTCAAGGATAAAAACAGCAAGCTGACCCAAAGGGAAGATAGCTCCATGTTGGAGCTCACAAGCCATGTACAGAAGCAAGACTCTGGAAAATGCAAGGGACTCTAACCCCAACCCAAAAATGCCCTGGAGTTTTGAGGGAAGTGAGGCAGGGAAACACAGGTAAGAATGATTGGTTTGGATGATTTGTACTCTCTTGGGTTTATGTATGACCAAGCAAAAGAGCTATAGGGTGTCCCTGTGTATGTTAAATGCTTCACAACTACTGTGAGCCTCCAGTGAGAGTTAAACTATAAACCAGAAGGTGGTAATACCTTTAAGGTAGAGTTCTGGGTGAGGATGGGCTTAAGTACAGGGGAATTCAAGGGGTTACCATTGCACCCAAGGGCATGGCAGCTGGACAGGTTCCAATTCTCAGGCTGTCATGGTAGATAAAAGGTCTGTGCTCTGTGAGCATGCCCAGGGACCCCAAGATTGGGACAGCAGCTGGACTCCATTCAGGCTCTGGGGGGCTTAAAACACCCAGGGATCCAGGAACCCAGAGGCTTGGATTCCCCTTACAGAAGTGTGTGTGTGTGCGGAGGAACTGGAATGGTGACAACCAGCTTCACACCATTGTGACACTACAGACTTCAGTGGAATTACACAAGGATAAAGCTGGGGTAGTGGATTGGTGAATCAGGTCCTATGACTGATGCCTGCAGGGATGTGCAGAACTAGTGAATGACCTCTTAGTCAGAAGTTTCTCACTTTTTTAAGTTCCTCCTGCAACATATGCTTATATGAAGGCTGATCCACTATAGAAAAAGTCAATAGCACAATTAAGAAATAACATGTTTTCTTTCTTTTTTTTTTTTAAACTTTCCTTGCTCTTAGTTCTGCTTATCATTCTTTCAAACTATGACAGGTGCTGAATGCTAAGGAGGCGATAACTAGTTCTACAAAATGCATTTGAGGGTCATTAGCCTGGTACCAAACACCTGACTCCATTTTTCAGGTGCCAGATGAATCAGGTTACTCATGAATATTTGGGGTAACCCCAAATATCAGGTATTTCAGCTCTGGCCCATCTGTTCCTATTTAATGCAATTTATATGCAAAAAGTGTTTTGTATAACTTTCCAGTGGAATGTACACAGAAATTGAGTATAAATGGAGTATAAGTTATTCATGAATAGAAATCGTAAAATTGTTGACAAAAGTGGATCCATTCCCTTTACAGTTGTTGTCATCCACATGGATACACTGCATCCTAAAAACAATGATTCGACATTTTCTTTTCTTCTTAATATATTTTCATAAGAATGAGATATCAGAATTGTATGTTATTAATAGAGACTTGGAACATAAGGAAGTTCAGATTAAATTAGAACTTTTTTCTAAAATTGTCAATTACCATACTAAGGATGCAGGGGAAAAATAGCTTTGCTCTCCCAATGCTCATTACTTTTTTTTCAGAGGGAAAAGCTTAATTTTTCTGTCTCTTTCATCTTTCCTGTGTGAGGGATGCTTTTCATATGTCTGGGAAATGCAATCCTCAAATGTAGCTGTGTACTGACTGCCTTCAAATGCGTCATTAAAAACTGGGCGTTTTATTGAACATAAGTGTATAACTGATTACTTTTTACTAATTATTTTATTAATTATTATTATTATTAATAACAATAATTATATGTGAGCTTGAGCTATAAAGTTTGGCTCCACATGTACATCCAGATTCAAATCTGATACCGAAGCCAAACTTCCCCCATGCTTGCATATATTTAGATTCAGTGTCCTGTTTAGGTCCAATTTCTATTTATTATTTCTCTGTCACTCCATCTGTCTGTCTGCCTCAGGGTTTGCTATAACACTTATCACTTCAGTATCTAAGAAACATATGCACAAAGAGGCTTAGATGCCTAAACCCCAGATTTAGGTGTCACTGTGACGCACAAAACCATTGCTCAGTTGCCACCCAATTCTGTAGATGCCTAAACTTCATTGCAAAAGTCCCCTAGGTGCCTACATTTCTGCCTCCAGGCATATGTACTGCTGTCTCAGGCAGGTTCCTGGATGCCTTTCTCAAGCCTAAATCCCAGTGCAATCCTTAAACCAGGTGACGATAGACATTGCCCTGTCTGTCCCATCTGTGGGGCCTGATCCAGTAGGTGTGCTCTGAGTATGCCTACTTCTACACAAAACAACTAAGGAGAGGGAGGCAGCAATGTCCATTGTAACTTCTAGCCCAGTATTTAGGGTTCTCACCCAGGAGGTGGGAAATCTCTGTTCAGTTTTCCCCACTGCCTGATGAGATGGGATTTGAATAGAGATCTCAGGAGAGTGCCCTAACTGCTGGACTAGGAATATTCTGAGGAGGGTCAACATTCCACTTTGTATTAAACATGCATTGGGCCACAGAGAGAGAATGACTTTATGGATTAGTAGTTAGAGAACTCACCACAAAGGTGGGAAACCCTTGTTGAAATCCTCTCTTCATCAGGTAGAGGGGGGAATTGAACTAAGGTCTCCCACATCCTACCTGAGTTTTCTAATGACTGGGTTAATGATGATAAGTAGGGCCTGACCAAATTCATTGCCATGAAAAACACGTCATGGACCGTGAAATCTGGTCTTTTGTGTGCTTTTATGCTGTACTATACAGATTTCACAGGGGAGACTAGCATTTCCCAAACTGGGACACCTGACCCAAAGGGAGGTTGTGGGGGGGATGCAAGGTTATTTAGGGGGCTCTCAGTATTGCCCCCCTTACTTCTGTGCTGCCTTCAGAGCTGGATGGCCGGAGGGCGGCGACTGTTGGCTGGGCGCCCAGCTCTGAAGGCAGTGCCTTTGCCAGCAGCTGTGCAGAAATAGGGGTGGCATACCATACCATGTCATTCTTACTTCTGTGCAGCTGTTGGCCACGGCTCTGCCTTCAGAACTGGGCTCCCGGCCAGCAGC